>NC_088709.1:1255326-1305326 GCF_963576615.1 Watersipora subatra | reverse complement strand
CACCAGCGAGGAAAGTAACAATTTGATTTAAGTATGAGTAAAATTATCAACTCTCTATTTTACTCTCTACAAACTTTATTTTCAGGTGGTTTTTTGTGATTGCTTATTTACATGTAAACAGCGGTGACTCCTTCTCTAGTCTCTTGAGACTCAAAATACCAACCATTACAGATATGCTAGAAGATATAAGATATAATATGCAGAATCAGGATTACTGAAATTCACAAATGGCCAGTGAAATATTAACTAATATCTGGACTGAACTGAGCAGCTCCTGTGGCTATAATTATTTGTTAGCGATCAACTTAAACCTTTACTCTGCTTTTCAAAACCAGCAAATCTCTTCACCCTGTTCAACCTCATTAGTAATTGGTTAACATTTATCTCTCTTCTAATCTCTTTAAAATTATCATTTCCATTAAAAGTCAAGCTGAGAAGCAAAGCTTTAAAACTGGCTAAATAATATATTTAATTATTTAAATTCACAAACTACTTACGTATGTAGTCTGAATCTCGCTGAGCAGTGACCAAGTTTAAATTGAACAAAGACAGAATTTGAATTGCCAAGGAGACGTATTGCAGCTCAAGGTAATGTTACCGTATAAATAAAAGGGTAAACTAGGAACTACGGAAACGTTTGATAACATGGAGAATACAACACTAAATTGTATAATCACGGCAAACTGATGATGGTACAGAAAGGGGGCCTGTGATGAGCCCGCTACATGCACAGGAATAATGAGCGCTAGCTTCATTTTTATCAACAACCTCTAATATAATGTATTTAGTGCTAATAGCTTAGTCTTCTTATTGTCAGAGCTACTCTCCCTTGTTTGTTTGTTTGTATGTATTATGTAAGCCTAATATTACCCTCTAGAAACAAATAAAATTATAGAGACGAAGACTCGTTGCGGATTAATATAGCTAGTCAAACTGCGAGCCCATGTAAAGATTTCGCGACTCAAAGAGGCATGGAAACTGTCAGTGAGTCCACCAGGTACTTTTTGAAAGATACTTCAAGGCTATTCACATCCCGTATCTTTTTCTGATGTGAACTGGTAGAAAGTTCCATTCATCAGAAAGGTGGTATGCAACATGTATCTGGCCACATGCAGACAGGAAATTGGGTTGTCCAATAAATAGCTCATAGTTGCGAGCAGAGGAATCAGTGTGAGCTAAAAGTCTGTGGGTATATACAGTAGTTGTGGGTATATACAGTAGTTGTGGGTATATACAGTAGTTGTGGGTATATACAGTAGTTGTGGGTATATACAGTAGTTGTGGGTATATACAGTAGTTGTAGCTCATAACAGATTATAAATAGTAGTTCATGCTAAATATCGCATAATCTAACATACATGTACGTTAGTTAATCTGTAGATTTGCTCATATGTGGGATTGGCAAAGGTATAATTTGAGTGTACCCTGACATTCCTTGATTACCGTCAGCAAGTGTATCCAGTTTATGGATCCTGTTGTACTTTATCGATCAATTTTATCGACTAAGTGATATAGTTTCATGTACCATTTCTGGATGTGTTTCACACATCCAGAGTCAGTATATATCAAGGCTTTATACTCACTGCATTCTGTCTTTTTATATCATACATTCTGTGTGTAACACTCATGCAGCCTGTGTTCTATGCGTTCTCTGTACTTCGCTTATATACAACAACTATCTAGTTCACATTTTATGTACCCTGTCTATGCATTTTATTCACTCCGTCTATGTGTTCCATATACCTTTTCACAGCATACATGTATATCCTATGCACACGCTTATGCATTCTCATATACCCTGATGACATGTACTTTTTTGTACGTAAAATTTAGGCCTTTTATGTGTTTTATGCTCTGGTCCCAGATGCTCAGTATACCCTGCTGAGATGAGCTCATTCGGTTGTACAATGTTTGTGTGGCGAGTACACAGCTACTAACTACATCGTTATTGATGTACACAGGTACTTCGTGTTTGCTTATTGTTAGACTAAACAAGGCTAATCCACATATTGTAATAATCTCTTGTCGGCCTCCCACATGTATAAATTTATCCTCTTGATAACTATTAGCCACCTCACTTTTTACTAGCATACTGTATACCATTTCTATTTCCATTCTTATTTTATAACATAGAGAGTGTGTAAGGACTTATCATAATTAGAGCATTGTTACCCAACCGATGGACAAATTAACCTTGACATAGCAGATCTTGTCATAACATGAAGAACAGCTAGGCAGTCCCAATCAGTATGCGACAACTTCTTACTCTCTTTATTAATAATGCCGCATGTTGCTATTCTACAACTATGGACAACAGAGGGACCAGATTTCTAGAACTTGTACGTAAGCGAGTCTCTCTACACTCTTAATAGTGTACTGGTTGATTAGAGTCAGCGAATGTCCTCAAATACGATTTATATGTCGAGTAGTAGCATTAACATAGCGAGCTTTATCCCCCGCACCAATGGAATAGAGAGTTTATTTGATGCATTTCCAAGTACACTGGCTAAACTCCTGTACCTCAATAACGCCGTCTAGCTCAAATCAATAGATAAGTTTAAATCTTTCTTCATAACGGTAAGGGTGGGTGCTCCCCTCCTCGCTTAGATTAAACTAAGAGCTTTACACGGAGGATTATCTTTGTTAAATCAGCCTTTTATTTGATATACAGAAGAAATCTAGTATAACATCACACACACAACTCATAATATGAAGATAAGACAACTCCTACCAATTAACAGCTTGGTAAATCGTTGAATAGGGAATCAAATGGGACTTCATGTCATCCTCCACAAGAGCGAAACCAGAATGAGTGAAGTTTTAGATTAGTACACAACTAGAGGTAAAGGTAGCCACAAGAACAGCAAGATTGGGAAGCTCGTGCTGTTGTCATAGTTCAGATGAAGGGCACATACAAAGCTGACCAGAAGCGTGTACACTGTAATTAAGCTGGATAAGTAAAGTGCACTTATATCAAATACGAGTATATCTTATATCACAGATTCATTAAAGGCCTGAAATCAAAATTATATAAAATTATTAAATCTATAAAAATACGATGCAAGGATAGCACAGTTATTTAAGACTACAAATATTTGAATACAAAACATCAAATCACCAAATATAAAAATAGATGCACAATTGAAAGAACATAAATGTGATAAAACAATGCAAATCAGCTTATAAAAAACAGGCTGATGAAAAAGTGATAAACGAGTGAATATCACGAGCCAATCATAAACCATATAAAAATGTAACTAAAATTTCCTTAGCCTCCACACCCACCACCACATCCCCCTCCACCACCACATCCCCCTCCGCCACCACATCCACCTCCACCACCACATCCACCTCCGCCACCACATCCACCTCCGCCACCACATCCACCTCCACCACCACATCCACCTCCATCGCCACCTCCACACCCACCTCCCCCACCACAGCCACCGCAACCACCTCCGCAACCACCTCCACCATCCCCACCATCTCCAGCGCATGCGCAGGCATCACCTCCTGTTCCACCACAAGCCGCGCAAGCAGCAAGGCCAGCACACGCTCCGGCGCATCCAGCGGCGTGCAGACCAGAATGTATATAGTGGTGGTGAAGATAGTAGTTTGAAGGAGAAGCCATCATCCAGCCAGCAGCGGCAACAAGAGCCAAATTGGCTCCATCATTGTATGAGACAGTCCTAGTTCCACGAGAGATGTTGCGGTATCGGGGAGGAGGTGGCTGAACACCAAGTTTGTTAGCATTGACTGGAGGAGCCAGACCAGGAGGAGGTGGCTGACAAAGGCAGGTCAGTACGGCAATACTGAACGCAATACACAGCTTCTCCCCGACATCTGCTGCATGACCGATTTCCACCTAAAATATGTTCAAACGAGCAATAATGGAGTTGTTGCATCTGTTTCAGGTACAACTTATAAGAACCCATAGAATTACTTGCTTCAACTCTAATCACATTATAAGCTTGATATGTAGTATCAACTATATAGTGTATACATATAAACTGCAAGAGTATGTATTGTATTGAATATACTTACACTGTAAGAGTCTGTATTGTATTGAATATACTTACACCGTAAGAGTATGTATTGTATTGAATATAACTAAACTGTAAGAGTCTGTATTGTATTGAATATACTTACACCGTAAGAGTATGTATTGTATTGAATATACTTATACTGTAAGAGTCTGTATTGTATTGAATATACTTACACCGTAAGAGTATGTATTGTATTGAATATACCTAAACTGTAAGAGTCTGTATTGTATTGAATATACTTACACCGTAAGAGTATGTATTGTATTGAATATGTCTAAACTGTAAGAGTCTGTATTGTATTGAATATACCTAAACTGTAAGAGTATGTATTGTATTGTATATAATTAAACTGTAAGAGTATGTATTGTATATACCTAAACTGTAAGAGTATGTATTGTATTGAATATACCTAAACTGTAAGAGTATGTATTGTATTGAATATAACTAAACTGTAAGAGTATGCATTGAATATACCTAAACTGTAAGAGTCTGTAATGTATTGAATATACCTAAACTGTAAGAGTATGTATTGCATTGAATATACCTGAACTGTAACAGTATGTATTGTATTGAATATACCTAAACTGTAAGAGTATGTATTGTATTGAATATACCTAAACTGTAAGAGTATGTATTGTATTGAATATACCTAAACTGTAAGAGTATGTATTGTATTGAATATACCTAAACTGTAAGAGTATGTATTGCATTGAATACACCTAAACTGTAAGAGTTTATATTGTATTGAATATAACTAAACTGTAAGAGTATGTATTATATTGAATATACCTAAACTGTAAGAGTATGTATTGTATTGAATATAACTAAACTGTAAGAGTCTGTAATGTATTGAATATACTTACACCATAAGAGTATGTATTGTATTGTATGTACCTGAACTGTAAGAGTATGTATTGTATTGAATATACCTAAACTGTAAGAGTATGTATTGTATTGAATATACCTAAACTGTAAGAGTCTGTATTGTATTGAATATACCTAAACTGGAAGAGTATGTATTGTATTGAATATACCTAAACTGTAAGAGTATGTATTGTATTGAATATACCTAAACTGTAAGAGTATGTATTGTATTGAATATAACTAAACTGTGAGAGTATGTATTATATTGAATATACCTGAACTGTAAGAATATGTATTATATTGAATATACCTAAACTGTAAGAGTATGTATTGTATTGAATATACCTGAAGTGTAAAAGAATGTATTGTATTGAATGTACGCCAACTGTAAGAGTCTCTAAGAACTCTTGGTATATTTTTTAAACAAACCGTAAAAACATAATAACCATATATATAATATATTATATATATATAATAATAAAAACATAACTGTTTATCTTCATTTGTAAAATTTAAATCAGAAACTTGACAAGAGCGAACAAACCAAAATGTCATTTGATCTTACTTTTCCTGTTAAGTCAACTTTCATGTCGCCTACAGTCAAGGAATTGCCAAAGACATTGTGGGAGGGCTGGTTTCTCCATACACCCTTATTATCTCTGTCGCTAATTCTAACTTTCAGGTTTCCAGGATTTCCAGGAACACCTCGTCTGGACCTGGTCCCTGTAAAAAGTCATAAATGGAAATGGTCGTAGGAACAAGTTTGTTCGCTGACTGCCTTACATTTTACATTTGATCTTTTGTGGGTAAAGGCAAGCTAAAATAAATATTTTGAAAACTTTTCACTCTCACTATATTAAAGGTTCACTTGCAACAAAATTCACGTTACAATTATTTGGTATCAAAAGGTTCACCATGTCTTACTCTGCTGTGTTGTAGGTGCAAAATATGTGGAAATGTGATTACAAGCTCTTTAAAGCTCAAACACGAACAGTTAATCGCAGCCATCATAACAATGCCGTCGGTTGGAATCCCTTCATTTTGAAGACGTACTCAACTCGACGTAGGTACTGTTTTGACACGTGATGTTACCATGTAAATTGAAAGACAAAAAAGGCTCGATATCAAATGTCTCGTAGCACTAGTTTATGACAAACACTTGGAGTTCTACCGGAAAGCCCTTATCATATATATATGCTCGCTACTTTACAGTTTCATTTCAGCTTAGTCTAATCATCTAACCCTAATCTGATCATGTGACCCATACTTTCTGCCAAATGACGCAAACAAGTTATGCAGCATTTTTTGACCACCATAGGTGACCAATAAGCTCCTCATGTTTATCAGAGGATGATATGCACTCCTTCGAGCTAAGGTTAAAAAATTAAACGAATTTTCACGTAGGCTTTGAGATATCAGTGCTCAAAGTGACAGCATTACAATGATAATGAAATAGACGTGTAAGGACAATAGGCATGGTTTTTATTGAATGCATGAAGTATATTTGTGAAAATATTCCCAGGAATGAGGTTGCATGAAAGTGTGAAAAGAAGCACGTGTTCAACTATGTCCCATTTGAGTTGTTTTGAATAGGGATTCCAACCTACGGCGTTTTCATGACGGCTGTGATTAACTGTTCGTTTTTGAGCTTTAAAGACCTTGTCATCACATTTCCACATATTTTGCACATACAACACATCAGAGTAAGACATAGTGAACCTTTTAATACCAAATAACTGTAATGTGAACTTTGTTGAAAGTCAACCTTTAATCATATTTTGCTTCTCTTGCGCCGATGAGAAGTTTGATGAAACTTTTAAGTATCGCAGAGTCTTATGCCCACTTGTCCGGTTATTTGTAGCAAAAGTACTTCATGTATTAATGTTAATAAAAGGTAATGTTAAGATTTATAATACTAAAAAGATGTCTTTCAGTGCCTATGAGCAAGTTGATAAGTAACACAAGTAACAATAGGAACTCTTCAAACTCTCTACCAACTATTATATAATGCATAAGATTCACAGTATAACAAAGAGAAGTGATCATGGAATAAATGAGGTCAAGAGTTAATTCTAAATGTTGTCTGTACTTGCTAACCAAGAAACAAACTGTATTCCGAACAATGGAGACAAATAGAACTTCCACATCATTCTACTGGAGTGAAGAAAGTGTGTGTTTCACGAGAGGAAGTCAGCCGTCTTTACTCAGCGGTTCGAAATTTAAGGGTAGTACTCAACTAACCTTAAGTATTGATCAAAAAAGACTCGATAGGTCAGTTATCTTAGTGGATGTAGTATAAGGTCAGAAGATAAGTTATCAACCATTTCATTGCCTTAGTGTGCATGTAATCTGACACATTAATTGCTTTTTTATTCTACATACTATAATCTTTTTGGAGAGTCAATATTTACAGACTTGAGGCTGGGTTCACAGTATATCGTCATATGTCGGCAATGTCCTCTAAGTGATGATTGGTCAACTATGTGCACTTTAATTAATGGCATCATCCAGAGCCGTATAGTTTCACAGAGTCCCGCGACCAACAGAAGCGTATACGGGAGCTCGCTCGATTCCAAACAAACAGGCCACGCCTACTATTTTTATATAAGTTATAATGGAGAGGCCGCAACATTAATCAACAAAAACTACTCCCATTAGCAGTCGCTTTAAGATTGATTGTTGTATCATAAACCATTTGAAAGAAAACAAAATTTTCTACAAAAATCTGCTAATAACGTTTTTGTAAAAACGTAAAGTAAATGCAAAAAGAGTGGTATTGAGAACGAGATATGAATATTCCATTAGAGATCAGTATGTCGATCTGGTTTGTTTGGAGTCTGATGTTTTTGTTTCCGGTTTTGGTCGCGAGACTTTTTAAAGCTATATGACTCTGCCAGTACAGAGCTGTATAACTTCACAGAGTTTTGCTGCTAACGGATGCGCATATCGGAGCTCGCACGGCTCCAAAAAAACAAGCCGCCGCCCACTATTGTTTTATATAAGTTATAATGGAGAGGCCGCAACACTAACAAACAAAAATTACTCCCATTGGCAGTCGCTCTGAAATTGATTGTTGTATTATACACCATTTGAAAAAAAGACAAAATTCTCTACAAGAAACTAACAGTGATTCTTTGCAATAAAGTAAAGTAAGTGCAAAAGAGTGAGATGTTGAGAGCGAGGTAAGAATATTCCATTAGAGATCAGTATGTCGATCGGGTTTGTTTGGAATCAAGCGTTTTTGTTTCCGGCTTTTGGTCACGGGACTCTGTGAAACTATACGACACTGGCATCATCGAAGAAGCGCCGATACGTCAGAAAAGTTTGCTCCGTCAAACTTTCCCGATAGTTGACCGACCATCTGCGACAGCCTATGCGATGTGCACTGCTTTGGCAATGATGATTGGCCTTTGTGGATTGATCTACTGTATATTTTATTTGATAACAGTCGCTGCGGGACTGATATTTCATAATTTCCGTGACTGAATTGCATAATAAATGTAATGGAATGCGGATGGGTTTGGGATAGTGTGAACATTGTTATCACAAACAATCACCGAAGTATTATATGATTAACACCAACATATGGTGATATAGAGTTAACCAGCCTTGAGCTGCCATAGCAAAATGTTTCTATTGAAGGAACCGAGGTGACTATTTTGCAAAAATCAATACAAATCTATTTCCAACTGACAAATATGTATATTGTATGACAAGATTGCCAATAAACATGAATAGAAGAACAGCAGTGCTTTCTATAAATAGTATTCCTAGAATATCCAAGAAACCTCAAGTAGACCAAAGCATGACTCAGAGACAAACCCAGAGTAGACTGAAGTATGACTTAGAGAGACCTAGACTAGACTAAAGCATGACTCAGAAAAAGCCTAAAGCAGACTGATGCATGACTCAAAGAGAGACCTAGAGTAGACTAAAGCATGACTCAGAAAAAGACCTTGAATAGACTAAAGCATGACTCAGAGAAAGACTTAAAGTAGACTGAAGCATGACTAAGTTTATTCTAAGCTACCATGATGTGAGTGGCCAGTGATTGAAAATGTTATAATGAATGAGATTATAGATACAGAAGCATTAATTACCAACAATGACAGCATCCTAGCAATAGAGCAAAAGCTGAGGCGATAGAAGCTTTGCTATCTTGAAGGGAGATGTGCACGAATTAGATAAGGTAACTCCAAATGTGACTCAACCATCTCAATCAGCTAGCTATTCATAATCACAATACCTCGATATACAAGTGTCCCAACATATACAAAATTTGAGATACGAGGAAAATTTTGAGCAAACTCTTGCTTTGAGATACGAGTCTACAAAACTAGGTGAGAATTGACATATGAGCTCAGTCCAAAAACGAACTGGACTCATATGCTGAAGTATAAATGTAATACATATATTCATGCAGCCGACTCTTTCATGAGGGTTGGTAAATGCTGTCAGTTTGTCAGAAGCAGGTGCTTAGTTTGAATATAAATGCCTACTAGAAAATGATGAGTGTATGCTAGTCAAGTTACCAAAAGGAAGCGCGGTGTTCAAGTCAGAGTTCTATGCAAGTAAAACTCAAATCCCGCTGATAAAACCATAAAAAGCTGATCAAGATTGTACACCTGAAAGGCAAAACAAAACTGGCAGATATGGAAATGGCATAGTTGGGTTAGCTCTAATATAAACTCACTAAAACTCGATAAACCTCCAAGAAATTAATCCCCAAACGACAGAAACACACTTTAGTAAGGTGCTGCAAATGTTCCTACAAAGTTTCCCTGGCTGAAAAAAACACTGTAATGCTCCAACATGGTGTATTTCCTCAACACTTGACCTAAATGTGATGTCGCTCAACTGCAATTAATGAACAATGATGTTAATATGAAACATGAAAACGACACTAACCTGGTACCCCTTTTACCATGTTGGCCCAGTGTCCAAAAATAATAGCCTTGTCTCCTTGTGAAGTCTTAACCAGCATCGCCCGCTCCCCTTCGCGTCTTCGTAACGTCACAACGGTTTGTGGGCTCTTTATCTATACATATGACAGTAGCGTTTATGATGAATACAGAAAAAAGTGATATATTGTTGCTAGAGTACTACTTTTTAGTGTGCATTTCATTGAGAAAGGCAAATAATGTGTATATACAAATCTCAGCATTTGTCTGTGTCGTCTGTTGTTCATGTGTCCAGTTATGGCGATAAAGTTTTAAAAACGCAAAATCCGCTTTGCACTGGATTTGAACTCGGAACCGGCAATCCGCAGACCAGCGAGCTATTCCACAACACTACAATGACTTTGCCACACTATAAAATAATAGTGTATATATTTATGCGCAGTTTTAGAACATACTAGCACACCTCAAGTTCATGATCGCGTGAGAGATCATTACGCATAACATAACGCAAACTGGCTTCAGACGAAGGACATGGCTCTTATTATAGTAAGCTATCAGCTTTACTATTTTCAGTTACTCAAATTCATTACTTTAACTAATTACTCATATTTATTCATTTCTCAAATTTTATTCCCTGCCACGCTGGGTATTCATCTAGTACTATACAAAACTGGTACCCTTCTTTGCCGATCATACAGATGAAATTTATTTGACCTTGAACACTGCATTTGATGAAATTGATTCGACTTTATGTTCTGCATTTGATGGAAATGATTTAACTGTAAATACTGCATTTGATACAATTGATTTGACTTTAAATACTGCATTTGATACAATTGATTTGACTTTAAATACTGCATTTGATACAATTGATTGGGACTTTAAATACTGCATTTGGTACAATTAATTGGACTTTAAATACTGCATTTGATACAATTGATTTTACTTTAAATACTGCATTTGATACAATTGATTTGACTTTAAATACTACATTTGATACAATTGATTGGACTTTAAATACTGCATTTGATACAATTGATTGGGACTTTAAATACTGCATTTGGTACAATTGATTGGACTTTAAATACTGCATTTGATACAATTGATTTGACTTTAAATACTGCATTTGATACAATTGATTTGACTTTAAATACTGCATTTGATACAATTGATTGGACTTTAAATACTGCATTTGATACAATTGATTTTACTTTAAATACTGCATTTGATACAATTGATTGGACTTTAAATACTGCATTTGATACAATTGATTGGACTTTAAATACTGCATTTGATACAATTGATTGGACTTTAAATACTGCATTTGATACAATTGATTGGACTTTAAATACAGCATTTGATACAATTGATTGGACTTTAAATACTGCATTTGATACAATTGATTGGACTTTAAATACTGCATTTGATACAATTGATTGGACTTTAAATACTGCATTTGATACAATTGATTGGACTTTAAATACTGCATTTGATACAATTGATTTGACTTTAAATACTGCATTTGATACAATTGATTTGACTTTAAATACTGCATTTGATACAATTGATTTGACTTTAAATACTGCATTTGATACAATTGATTGGACTTTAAATACTGCATTTGATACAATTGATTGGACTTTAAATACTGCATTTGATACAATCGATTGGACTTTAAATACTGCATTTGATACAATCGATTGGACTTTAAATACTGCATTTGATACAATTGATTTGACTTTAAATACTGCATTTGATACAATTGATTGGACTTTAAATACTGCATTTGATACAATTGATTGGGACTTTAAATACTGCATTTGGTACAATTGATTGGACTTTAAATACTGCATTTGATACAATTGATTTGACTTTAAATACTGCATTTGATACAATTGATTGGACTTTAAATACTGCATTTGGTACAATTGATTGGACTTTAAATACTGCATTTGATACAATTGATTTGACTTTAAATACTGCATTTGATACAATTGATTGGACTTTAAATACTGCATTTGATACAATTGATTTGACTTTAAATACTGCATTTGATACAATTGATTTGACTTTAAATACTGCATTTGATACAATTGATTGGACTTTAAATACTGCATTTGATACAATTGATTGGACTTTAAATACTGCATTTGATACAATTGATTTGACTTTAAATACTGCATTTGATACAATTGATTTGACTTTAAATACTGCATTTGATACAATTGATTGGACTTTAAATACTGCATTTGATACAATTGATTGGACTTTAAATACTGCATTTGATACAATTGATTTGACTTTAAACACTGCATTTGATACAATTGATTGGACTTTAAATACTGCATTTGATACAATTGATTTGACTTTAAACACTGCATTTGATACAATTGATTGGACTTTAAATACTGCATTTGATACAATTGATTTGACTTTAAATACTGCATTTGATACAATTGATTTGACTTTAAATACTGCATTTGATACAATTGATTGGACTTTAAATACTGCATTTGATACAATTGATTGGACTTTAAATACTGCATTTGATACAATTGATTGGACTTTAAATACTGCATTTGATACAATTGATTTGACTTTAAATACTGCATTTGATACAATTGATTGGACTTTAAATACTGCATTTGATACAATCGATTGGACTTTAAATACTGCATTTGATACAACTGATTGGACTTTAAATACTGCATTTGATACAATTGATTTGACTTTAAATACTGCATTTGATACAATTGATTGGGACTTTAAATACTGCATTTGGTACAATTGATTGGACTTTAAATACTGCATTTGATACAATTGATTTGACTTTAAATACTGCATTTGATACAATTGATTGGACTTTAAATACTGCATTTGATACAATTGATTGGACTTTAAATACTGCATTTGATACAATTGATTGGACTTTAAATACTGCATTTGATACAATTGATTTGACTTTAAATACTGCATTTGATACAATTGATTTTACTTTAAATACTGCATTTGATACAATCGATTGGACTTTAAATACTGCATTTGATACAATTGATTTTACTTTAAATACTGCATTTGATACAATTGATTGGACTTTAAATACTGCATTTGATACAATTGATTGGACTTTAAATACTGCATTTGATACAATTGATTGGACTTTAAATACTGCATTTGATACAATTGATTGGACTTTAAATACTGCATTTGATACAATTGATTGGACTTTGAATACTGCATTTGATACAATTGATTGGACGTTAAATACTGCATTTGATACAATTGATTGGACTTTAAATACTGCATTTGATACAATTGATTTGACTTTAAATACTGCATTTGATACAATTGATTGGACTTTAAATACTGCATTTGATACAATTGATTGGACTTTAAATACTGCATTTGATACAATTGATTGGACTTTAAATACTGCATTTGATACAATTGATTTTACTTTAAATACTGCATTTGGTACAATTGATTGGACTTTAAATACTGCATTTGATACAATTGATTTGACTTTAAATACTGCATTTGATACAATTGATTGGACTTTAAATACTACATTTGATACAATTGATTGGGACTTTAAATACTGCATTTGATACAATCGATTGGACTTTAAATACTGCATTTGATACAATCGATTGGACTTTAAATACTGCATTTGATACAACTGATTGGACTTTAAATACTGCATTTGATACAATTGATTTGACTTTAAATACTGCATTTGATACAATTGATTGGACTTTAAATACTGCATTTGATACAATTGATTTGACTTTAAATACTGCATTTGATACAATTGATTGGACTTTAAATACTGCATTTGATACAATCGATTGGACTTTAAATACTGCATTTGATACAATTGATTTTACTTTAAATACTGCATTTGATACAATTGATTGGACTTTAAATACTGCATTTGATACAATTGATTGGACTTTAAATACTGCATTTGATACAATTGATTGGACTTTAAATACTGCATTTGATACAATTAATTGGTCTTTAAATACTACATTTGATACAATTGATTGGACTTTGAATACTGCATTTGATACAATTGATTGGACGTTAAATACTGCATTTGATACAATTCATTGGACTTTAAATACTGCATTTGATACAATTGATTTGACTTTAAATACTGCATTTGATACAATTGATTGGACTTTAAATACTGCATTTGATACAATTGATTTTACTTTAAATACTGCATTTGATACAATTGATTGGACTTTAAATACTGCATTTGATACAATTGATTGGACTTTAAATACTGCATTTGATACAATTGATTGGACTTTAAATACTGCATTTGATACAATTAATTGGTCTTTAAATACTACATTTGATACAATTGATTGGACTTTGAATACTGCATTTGATACAATTGATTGGACGTTAAATACTGCATTTGATACAATTGATTGGACTTTAAATACTGCATTTGATACAATTGATTTGACTTTAAATACTGCATTTGATACAATTGATTGGACTTTAAATACTGCATTTGATACAATTGATTGGACTTTAAATACTGCATTTGATACAATTGATTGGACTTTAAATACTGCATTTGATACAATTGATTTGACTTTAAATACTGCATTTGATACAATTGATTGGACTTTAAATACTGCATTTGACACAATTGATTGGACTTTAAATACTGCATTTGATACAATTGATTTTACTTTAAATACTGCATTTGATACAATTGATTTGACTTTAAATACTACATTTGATACAATTGATTGGACTTTAAATACTGCATTTGATACAATCGATTGGACTCTAAATACTGCATTTGATGAAATGGATTGGACTTTAAATACTGCATTTGATACAATTGATTGGACTTTAAATACTGCATTTGATACAATTGTTTTGACTTTAAATACTGAAGTTGATAAATTGATTTGACTTTGAATACTGCATTTGATGAAACAACCATCTTTAGCTATTTCAAGATGACAGCCGCTATTTAATTCTAAGCAATATAATGTACACGTTTCGGTTAGATTAGCAGCCTATACAACTCTGATGGAGACTCTAGTGATCAAATATTGGTATTGATTGTTAAAAGTCCCAGATGTAAACCTCATTCCAGGAAACAAAAAACAGTCGATTGAGGTCTATGAATTGAGGTCTATGAATTGAGGTCTATGAATTGAGGTCTATGGATTGAGGTCTATGGATTGAGGTTTATGGATTGAGGTCTATGAATTGAGTTCTATGGATTGAGGTCTATGGATTGAGGTCTTTCGATTGAGGTCTATCGATTGAGGTCTATCGATTGAGGTCTATAGATTGAGGTCTATAGATTAAGGTCTATCGATTGAGGTCTATAGATTGAGGTCTATAGATTGAGGTCTAAAGATTGAGGTCTATGAATAAAGGTCTATAGATTGAGGTCTATATATTGAGGTCTATGCATTGAAGTCTATGGATTGAGGTCTATGGATTGAGGTCTATGGATTGAAGTCTATAGATTGAGGTCTATGGATTGAGGTCTATAGATTGAGGTCTATATATTGAGGTCTATAGATAGAGAGCTATGGATTGAAGTCTATGGATTGAGGTCTATGGACTGAGGTCTATGGATTGTGGTCTATGGATTTAGGTCTATGGGTTGAGGTATATAAATTGAGGTCTATGGATTGAGTGAGATCTATGGATTCAGATCTAGTTTGAGATCTACAGATTGAGATCTATGGATTGAGGTCTATGAATTGATGTCTATGGTAATGCTGTATGATTGGTCAAAATGAGACAGATGAAGAAGTGTGCATAATTTAGACAGAGATCATCTGGTGCTAGCTAAGAGCTACTTTTACTAATGGGGAGTTATTATGGGGCCAATAAGCGGCTAATCATAGCATGCAGAACACGATAACTCCAAATTGCCGAATTTAACACATACTCGTAGAGCAGAGCTCAGGATGAAAAATGATATTTTGATTATTTCAGGGAATTGTAGAGCTAGCACTAACCATCATGTTGTCATCCTCAGGAAGCTGCTCGGTTCCCACAAGGTGCGAGATAGCCACCATACGATCTCTGAAGTAGATCTGCACACAGGACATAAGAAGAGGCTGGCTGTGGATAACTCTAGCTGTAAAGAGATCAGCTCCAGTGCCGTGCACACTTAGCCTGTTTTAAAAACATAATCCATGGTGGCTACGAAAAGCAAAAGTGTTCTAGCTGCTTCTTATCGGCCTGTGTTTTTGTCAAACAATTCTGATCGCTCTGTAATGGTTAGCTCTTATATGTGGAAGCTATAACAAGACTATGTATAGCTTAAGATCATAAAGCTGATAATTCCTAGCCTATAAACTTGACAGTGAGTTAGCAATGATAGTTATTATTTCTTTTTCAGTTAATAAAAAGATACTGATTTACTTCCTTGCATTACTAAACCAATACGCAGTTATAATATGCACCCAACTCAATCATTTAACATGAACTGAAATGAATACATGACAGGAGGAAACCAAGTTAAAGAAAGCACATGTTGTGCTTAGCTAGTCCACTAATGTATATTAACATTAAAGACTAACTGAGTTCTTTGCAGGCATGTTTATGATTGGTGCATAAAGTATGGCTTCTATATTCACTACAGGTATGATTACTACAGGTATGATTACTACAGGTATGATTACTACAGGTATGATTACTACAGGTATGGTTACTACAGGTATGATTACTACAGGTATGGTTACTACAGGTATGTTTACTACAGATATGTTTACTACAGGTATGTTTACTACAGGCATGGTTACTACAGGTATGTTTACTACAGGTATGGTTACTACAGGTATAGTTACTACAGGCATGGTTACTACAGGTATGATTACTACAGGTATGGCTACTACAAGTATAATTACTACACGTATGATTAGGACTTCACTACTGAATGGATAACTGCATTATTACCAATAAAGGTTCACTACCCAGCAACTTCTCTCATCCAAAAATAGCTGTACACGATGAGATTGTCCTTGTGGTATGTTATTCCTTTGGGAGAAAACTAAACTGTGAATAGATTATCATGTAAAACTTTTCCTCTTACTATAAAACCATGTATAAAGATTATGCCCACTCACACGTGATTGGCTACAGTGCAGTAAAGATTATGCACACTCACGCGTGACTGGCTACAGTGCAATAAAGATTATACACACGATTGGCTACAGTGCAGTAAAGATTATGCCCACTCACACGTGATTGGCTACAGTGCAGTAAAGATTATACACACTCACACATGATTGGCTACGGTGCAGTAAAGATTATACACACTCACACATGATTGGCTACAGTGCAGTAAAGATTATGCACACACACACGATTGGCTACAGTGCAGCAAAGATTATACACACTCACACACGATTGGCTACAGTTCAGTAAAGATTATGCACACTCACACATGATTGGCTACAGTGCAGTGGTTGACTACACCAGGAGGCAGCCTTCGCAAAGGTACAGGACCCCACATCTCTTCCACTGTTTCAGGCATCACAACATTTGAAAATGCTCCAGCTTTCAGTGTCAGTCTAATGCTGCCATTTGTACCTCCAGACACTTCACCTTAAAATCAAAAAGAAACAACAGTAAAAAGAAACCAGATAACTCCCTCTAAAATGGAAAGAGAAAACAGAAGACGAGTCAGATGGTGCGACACACATACGCCACGCAGAATAGTGTAACACACACATGTAACACTCAGATGGTGTGACATCCATGTAACACTCAAATGGTGTGACATACATGTTGCAGTCACGTGGTGTGATAGAGATATGACACGCAGATGGTGTGCTATACATACAACACTCAGATTGGCTTGACAAACATATAATACTCGAATGGTGTGACATACATGTAGCACTCAGATAGCATAACATACATGTGACCCTCAGATGGTATGACATACATATGACACTCACAATGGTGTGACACACGTGCAATGCTCAAATGGTATGACATACATGCGACATTCAGAATGATATAACATACATGTGACCCTCAGATGGTATGACATACATGTAACACCCACAATGGTGTGACACACATGCAACGCTCAAATGGTATGACACACATGCGACATTCAGAATGATATAACATACATGTGACCCTCAGATGGTATGACACACATATGACACTCACAATGGTGTGACACACATGCAACGCTCAAATGGTATGACATACATGCGACATTCAGAATGACATAGCATACATGTGACCCTCAGATGGTATGACATACATATGACACTCACAATTGTGTGACACACATGCAACGCTCAAATGGTATGACATACATGCGAAATTCAGAACGATATAACATACATGCTCTGATGGTATAACATACATGCTCTGATGATATAACATACATGCTCTGATGGTATAACATACATGCTCTGATGATATAACATACATGCTCTGATGGTTTGACATACATGCTCTGATGGTTTGACATACATGTAACAAAGGCATTATGCTTATTATTATAATGTCTTCAGATCAATCACGTATAGCGTTAACAAGATGACCTGCCTAACGTTAGCAAGGTAAAAAATTCAACTGGAATTTCTAATTTCTAGTTATACAATCAATTTAATTGGATTCTTTTTAAACAAATAAACAAAACAAAGATATATATACAAGATATGTAATCTACATAATCTATATAAACCTAAGTGTTTGTCTATATTATGTCATCTGTCCGTGTGTCCAGTTATAGCGATTAAGTTTTAGAAATGAAAAACTCCCTTTGCACAGGATTTGAACTCAAAACGTTCAACACTAACTACAAAACTCTAACCACTTTTATCTAACCACGTTTCCATCCTTATCATTTTTAATTAACTTATCTATACTTGTTGCAATTGCAGATTACGAGCTAAGCATAGATTTTTTAGAATTAATTAATAATACCTTTTGCGTTTGCTTCTTTAGAAAGCATTATATTCATTACCTATTTTTCTATTTGTCATTTTCAAATGTGCCATTTCAATTTTCACACTTTCAATTTCCGGTTCCGACTTCCATTCATTCAAATTTCCAATTTACCAAATGCTAAGGTCAATCACTAATAATGATAAAAACCTTTTACATGGCCAGTTGCGTGTTGCCTTATCTCAAGTAGGAATGGCGTCTACAATCTCTCCGCTGTGTCAGACAAAAGAATATTGTTTACACTCAGCGCTTCAGTGTTGTATCCGTCATCTCATCTTTACGTTCGTACCAATATCAAGAGGTACCATTACTATTCTATTCAAAAGTTTTGAAGGATACTTTTTGCTGCATCAGTAACCCTTTTACACACACACTTCTATGTACTTACTGTTGCGAATAATTCAACATATTTATGATTTTTATTTTGTTTTCTCAGCTCGTATTAGCTGCATCAATAGCAAATCATTTTGCAATGTAATTATCTTAGTAGAACAGACTTTATCTAGCCGTTACTTGCTAACTATTTCACATTTAACACCTTTACTGTTATTTCATTTTCCCTCTAAATTTATTTGAACACAAACTAATTTTCTCATGATATGCAGTTTTAGAGGATTTACAGTTTCCTTTTCATTTAATGAACTTCGTGTACAATCAAATTATTTAGATATTACCCATTGGTTGAGATACCTACTGAGGAACCCACCATCTATTGGTTGATATACCTACTGGGGAACCCACCATCTATTGGTTGATATACCTACTGGGGAACCCACCATCTATTGGTTGATATACCTACTGGGGAACCCACCATCTATTGGTTGATATACCTACTGGGGAACCCACCATCTATTGGTTGATATACCTACTGGGGAACCCACCATCTATTGGTTGATATACCTACTGGGGAACCCACCATCTATTGGTTGATATACCTACTGGGGAACCCACAATCTATTGGTCGATATACCTACTGGGGAACCCACCATCCTATTGGTTGATATACCTACTGGGGAACCCACCATCTATTGGTTGATATACCTACTGAGGAACCCACCATCCTATTGGTTGATATACCTACTGGGGAACCCACCATCTATTGGTTGATATACCTACTGGGGAACCCACCATCTATTGGTTGATATACCTACTGGGGAACCCACCATCTATTGGTTGATATACCTACTGGGGAACCCACCATCTATTGGTTGATATACCTACTGGGGAACCCACCATCTATTGGTTGATATACCTACTGGGAAACCCACCATCTATTGGTTGATATACCTACTGGGGAACCCACAATCCTATTGGTTGATATACCTACTGGGGAACCCACCATCTACTGGTTGATATACCTACTGAGGAGCCCACCATCCTATTGGTTGATATACCTACTGGGGAACCCACCATCTATTGGTTGATACACCTACTGGGGAACCCACCATCTATTGGTCGATATACCTACTGGGGAACGCACCATCTATTGGTCGATATACCTACTGGGGAACCCACCATCTATTGGTTAATACACCTACTGGGGAACCCACCATCTATTGGTTGATATACCTACTGAGGAACCCACCATCTATTGGTTGATATACCTACTGGGGAACCCACCATCTATTGGTTGATATACCTACTGGGGAACCCACCATCTATTGGTTGATATACCTACTGGGGAACCCTACACCTATTGGTTGATATACCTACTGGGGAACCCACCATCTATTGGTTGATATACCTACTGGGGAACCCACCACCTATTGGTTGATATACCTACTGGGGAACCCACCATCTATTGGTTGATATACCTACTGGAGAACCCACCATCTATTGGTCGATATACCTACTAGGGAACCCACCATCTATTGGTTGATATACCTACTGGGAAACCCACCATCTATTGGTTGATATACCTACTGGGGAACCCACCACCTATTGGTTGATATACCTACTGGGGAACCCACCATCTATTGGTTGATATACCTACTGGGGAACCCACCATCTATTGGTTGATATACCTACTGGAGAACCCACCATCTATTGGTTGATATACCTACGGGGGAACCCACCATCTATTGGTTGATATACCTACTGGGGAACCCACCATCTATTGGTCGATATACCTACTGGGGAACCCACCATCTATTGGTTGATATACCTACTGGGGAACCCACTATCTATTGGTTGATATACCTACTGAGGAACCCACCATCCTATTGGTTGATATACCTACTGGGGAACCCACCATCTATTGGTTGATATACCTACTGGGAAACCCACCATCTATTGGTTGATATACCTACTGTTGAACCCACCATCTATTGGTTGATATACCTACTGGGGAACCCACCATCTATTGGTTGATATACCTACTGGGGAACCCACCATCTATTGGTTGATATACCTACTGGGGAACCCACCATCTATTGGTTGATATACCTACTGGGGAACCCACCATCCTATTGGTTGATATACCTACTGGGGAACCCACCATCTACTGGTTGATATACCTACTGAGGAACCCACCATCCTATTGGTTGATATACCTACTGGGGAACCCACCATCTATTGGTTGATATACCTACTGGGGAACCCACCATCTATTGGTCGATATACCTACTGGGGAACCCACCATCTATTGGTCGATATACCTACTGGAGAACCCACCATCTATTGGTCGATACACCTACTGGGGAACCCACCATCTATTGGTTGATATACCTACTGGGGAACCCACCATCTATTGGTTGATATACCTACTGGGGAACCCACCATCTATTGGTTGATATACCTACTGGGGAACCCACCATCTATTGGTTGATATACCTACTGGGGAGCCCACCACCTATTGGTTGATATACCTACTGGGGAACCCACCATCTATTGGTTGATATACCTACTGGGGAACCCACCACCTATTGGTTTATATACCTACTGGGAAACCCACCATCTATTGGTTGATATACCTACTGGAGAACCCACCATCTATTGGTCGATATACCTACTGGGGAACCCACCATCTATTGGTTGATATACCTACTGGGGAACCCACCATCTATTGGTTGATATACCTACTGGGGAACCCACCACCTATTGGTTGATATACCTACTGGGGAACCCACCATCTATTGGTTGATATACCTACTGGGAAACCCACCACCTATTGGTTGATATACCTACTGGGGAACCCACCATCTATTGGTTGATATACCTACTGGGGAGCCCACCATCTATTGGTCGATATACCTACTGGGGAACCCACCATCTATTGGTTGATATACCTACTGGGGAACCCACCATCTATTGGTTGATATACCTACTGGGGAACCCACCATCTATTGGTTGATATACCTACTGGGGAACCCACCATCTATTGGTTGATATACCTACTGGGGAACCCACCACCTATTGGTTGATATACCTACTGGGGAACCCACCATCTATTGGTTGATATACTTACTGGGGAACCCACAATTTATTGGTTGATATACCTACTGGGGAACCCACCATCTATTGGTTGATACACCTACTGGGGAACCCACCATCTATTGGTTGATATACCTACTGGGGAACCCACCATCTATTGGTTGATATACCTACTGGGGAACCCACCATCTATTGGTTGATATACCTACTGGGGAACCCACCATCTATTGGTTGATATACCTACTGGGGAACCCACCATCTATTGATTGATATACCTACTGGGGAACCCACCATCTATTGGTTGATATACCTACTGGGGAACCCACCATCTATTGGTTGATACACCTACTGGGGAACCCACCATCTATTGGTTGATATACCTACTGGGGAACCCACCATCTATTGATTGATATACCTACTGGGGAACCCACCATCTATTGGTTGATATACCTACTGGGGAACCCACCATCTATTGGTTGATATACCTACTGGGGAACCCACCATCTATTGGTTGATATACCTACTGGGGCACCCACCATCCTGCAAAAATGGCAATGCATCATTTTTATACCTCCTAGGTGAAATGGAAATGACAAAAAAAGGTGTCAGCCAGCTCAAACATGCCGCCCAAATATAAAAAAACAAAATATATAAATTAAAACTATGAATGACAAACACTTTATTATATATATATACTAGGTGAATGCCCGGTGTTGCCCAGGTAATAAAGTTTTTGAAAATTTTTTAATTTTTATTTAACATTTACAGCATTTCCCATTCTAAGTTCGAATGAAGTAAGAGAAAACAGAAAACAACTGTAAGGGTTTTTAAACAAATGCAACTTTTAAATTTCATATCATGAAATAAGTATTTTGTTGAAATAAATTAAAAGGAAAAATAAAGCTGTAAGTGTTTAAATGTAAAATAATTAGCGAGTAATGGCTAAATATAGTCTGATTTGCTATGATTACAATAAAAAATTTTTTGGCATACGATTACATGATTTTAATCCATTTCAGTGTTAGCATCATAAGGCGAAAATATTGTATAGACGTATAGAGTGGTATAGAAACCCATATTAATTATCTAATGCAATCACTGCCTGGTAAATATCATCAACATTAAAAATAGTAGCAAAACAATATGTTAACCTTAGTAGCTATAGTTATCTACAATAACTTAGGTGCGTTTTGTAAATTTAACATTACAATGTACTATGTGCAGAGTTGTTACCTTCAAAACAGACGTGTAACATAAACGCTGAATTTACCTTAAACATCTATGAATTTAGCTCACTAAATACATACTTGAAGGAAGTTTTATCATACATTTTAGTAAACTTTTAACTAAAATGCTATCACTTATCTTCTTTGCGAACCCGTTTTTACCATGATGGATGATCCTTAACTGAGATATAATCGCCAAATTTAAAATTTCGAGAGAAATTATTGTCGATATCGTTTTGCGGAAAACAAATTAGACCTAGCACGGCACGGATGGACAAGTATCAAGTTTCATAGAGTTTATAGAGACTAAATTAATACGTCTAATTAATACGCTAATTAATATGTGTAATTAATACGTGTAATTAATAATTAGCATGTGAAATTGAGAAAAGGGTGTATACAGTATATAGTAAGAGCATTGAATTGTAAATCCATCGTAGTCTGGTATTTTAATTGGAATTTTAAACCTGCGGTTGCAATAATCGTGAGTTCAAATCCAGGAGAATGAGATCTTTTAATTCAAAGATTTTAATAATTATTGCCGAACAGACAGATATCCAAACAGACAGACAAACAATGAAATTTATACATACATATATATATATATATATATATATATATATATATATATAGAATAGCTGTGCCTCCCGGCATTGCCCAAGTATTAAAAATCAGCTTATAAACAATGAGAAGTGATGATAGCTGCCTACCACTTACTATTACCCTGGCACATTGCCAATGGAAAATGGTATTAAAAATCAACTTATAAACAATGAGAAGTATGAGAGTTGCCTGACACCTGCTGGCAAGCAGCTGTCCAGCAAGTGGCTGGCCATTGCCAAGTAGCCTGACACATTGCCAATGAAAATTTCCGTAAGCTTGCTATATGTTAGGCTTCTAATGACGGTATGTACGCCATTACGTTGGGTCAGCATTGTCTAGCTACAACTATTCTAATAATAGCTATAGCTGGACATACCGAAAGACAAACTTTGAGAAATATATATATATACAGATTTAGACTAGCTTAAGTTACTAGCTTAAGTTACTCAAATTCATTACGTTAAGAAACTTAACCACTACATTACCTGTCACTGTTTATAAGCTGTTTTGAATCTTGAGCGAGTGTGTAGCATAAGAAATAGTTTTTAACAATCTGTTTAAGCTTTACGAGACTTTAAATATTTGAATTATGCATTGGCGATACTCAAAAATACACAAAAAAATAAACAAACACCTTTTAAAAATTAAAATGGAAAATGTTGCATATAAATGTTGAATAAAAGCAAATTTTCTGTACAAAAGCTTTTTATTACCTGATCAACGCCGGCACTCACATAGTATAATATATATCGCGGATGAAGTTATATATACTATGAAATTATTTATTATGTATTATATTAATATATAGATACTATATGTACCATAAATTCTCGTGTATAATCCTTATGATATATAGGCTGCACCCCAAACTTCAAAGGTCGTTTTTAGTAACGGGTATACAGTGTGTATAAGCCGAGTTTGCTGTTTTTCCATTCATTTAACAAGCTGAAAACCTGTAACTTCAGTTAGCTGTACAGTAAACAAGTACCAAATCATTGAACACATCTTTTACATTTTGTCATCAAGAAGACCAAACTATGATGTGCTGACACTTCACAATTGATAAAGTTTAAATTCCCGTTTCGAGGTTTAAAGTCAGAGAACAAATTTGAAAACTGACCTTTAACCGTGATGCTGCTGTCTCGTAAAGCTTTTGAAATAAGGATATCTTGTTTAGTTGATCGATTCCTCACCAGGTAGTCCTTAAAGTCGATCGATATGTAACCAATGTCATCTGACGACATGCAACAGCCTTCTTCCTTCTGAGCAAAACTCAAAGTTAACGTCTTGCCATAGTCATCAAACAGACTGATTTTGCTCTGCAGAGTGAAAAACATAACTCTGCGAAACAAATACGTGTAAATACAATCCAAAACGCAACTTATATTCTACCCCAGATTAGGGGTCAATACTCAAAACTATCCTATATACCTATATTTTCAATACTTTGTAAAGCTATCTTCAAATACTCTACAATATAACACGGGCCTATACTTGAAACTGCAGATATTCCGTAATACTTTGTAGACAAGTTAATAATGAGATGCTTACACTGTATACACTATAAACAGTTATATATACACACTGTATACACTATAACCAGTTATATATACACTGTATACACTATAACCAATTATAGATACACTGTATACACTATAACCAGTTATATATACACTGTATACACTATAACCAGTTAATCATGAAATGTATACACTATACTCAGTTAATAATGAAATGTATACACTGTATACACTATAATCAGTTATATATACACTGTATACACTATACCCAGTTAATAATAAAATGTATACACTGGATACACTATAACCAGTTGTATATACACTGTATACCCTATAACCAATTATATATACACTGTATACACTATAACCAGTTATATATACACTGTATACACTATACCCAGTTAATAATAAAAAGTATACACTGTATACACTATAACCAGTTAATCATGAAATGTATACACTATACTCAGTTAATAATGAAATGTATACACTGTATACACTATAATCAGTTATATATACACTGTATACACTATACCCAATTAATAATAAAATGTATACACTGGATACACTATAACCAGTTGTATATACACTGTATACCCTATAACCAATTATATATACACTGTATACACTATAACCAGTTATATATACACTGTATACACTATAACCAGTTATATATACACTTTATACACTATAACCAATTATATATATACATTAACGGACCTGATACTGTCCGAATGTAAAAGTGTTTCCCCGTCCTCTCTTATCCTTCCTCTGAACCAGAGTCTTTCTGCCTAAACTAATCATCATCTTCATCTTCTCTGAGTGTTTGTTAATAGCTTCAATATCTGTGAGTTTTAGTTGAAAGTGTTGGTCTGCTGCCATCTGGCTCTACAACAGCAAAAGGCTGAGACACATGATTTACAAAATATACTGTACGTAAATGCGGCAAGAATATATGCAATATCTGATGTAAAGCACTACTCTGAAACACTGCATGATAACACTATTGCGTAACACTACTCTACAATACTACTCTCTAACACCACAGCTGTATAACGCTACTATATAATACTGCGCCATAACACTACTGTACAACACTACTCTTCAACACTTGTGTAACGCTAATCTAAAACACTACATTATAACAATACAGTATAATGCTACTCTATAATACTATTGTGTAACACTACTATATAACACTGCCTCATAGCACAAATGTATAACACTCTCTGAAACATTCCATCATAATGATACTATGTAACACTATTGTAAAACACTGCATCATAATACAACCCCAGAACACTCCTGAAAAACAACTACACGATGCTGCAGATCCTGAAACAGGTTATGTACCTTAATTATGTGCTTTAATTATGTACCTAATTACACAGAAATATATAACTATATTCACACCTGCTCAATTGTCAACTCTTTCAACTTGCCAACTGGAGAAACGCCTCTATACATAGCACCATTGAACGTCATCGGCACTTCGTAAGTATCCTGCCACATTTTCTTTGTAGCCGCCTCGGATTGAGAAAGATACGAATCGGCACTTCTGTCTGTCATGTTATCATCGTGGTTGAACATCTACAATGATTCAAATGACAGCTTCAATGAGTTGTATGTAAGCATTTAACCTTATGTCCGCATATAACTTTTATGTGTGTATGTATCTCTCATGTGCGTATTTTATTTGAAACCCGTATTACATTAAAACTGAGTAGTTATGACATTAACTGTTCATAGATATTGTAACAGCTGCTAGTAAGTATTATACTAACTACTAGTAAGTATTATATTAACTACTAGTAAATATTATACTAACTACTGGTAAGTATTATACTAACTACTAGTAAGTGTTATATTAACTACTAGTAAGTATTATATTAACTACTAGTAAGTATTATATTAACTACAAGTAAGTGTTATATTAACTACTAGTAAATATTATATTAACTACTAGCAAATATTATATTAACTACTAATAAGTATTATATTAACTACTAGTAAGTGTTATATTAACTAGTAGCATATACCCGGTAATACATCAACAAACAGTCTGTACTCTTTATACTACAGGTTATATTTATGTAAAACTTCATCAGCACTTTTTGTATAAAAGAATTAAAGGCTTCATATGACCGAAATTAAATTGATAAGTTATGAAAACTTACACACAGATAATGAGATGATAATTATATATATATACATGTATATATAATTATACAGAACGACAATAAAACAATAAAACAAGGACGTGGATGTTTTGTGATTGCAGTTTAAAACATAAAAATGTCGAAATTTGAGTCACTCAACAACCCCTGTTGTAACAAGCCCTTGATATCCTTTGATTATGTGTTAGTTTTTGCAAAAGGTGATGCAAAGATGATTGCCACACTAAATCAGCTTTAGAATTCTCGAAGTGAGCTTGATAGAAATTAATGTTTTTGTCGCCATTACTGCACCGCTGGAGCATTTACTATGCAGAACAGAGAAAATTATCCGCACCAAAAAAATGTTTAACAGCATTGGCAGCGAATGACATCAGAAAGAGCTGAAAGATGACAACTCCTGCTTTTAAAAGCTAACATCTCCCAACTGATGTAGAGATCATAGCTTGAGTCACTTTAACTTTTATTTGCAATACCACATCAACTTCCTTCATGAATAGCTTTATGAATAACTCTCTAACATTGTAAATGTAATAACATATTTTGACCAATGTTAAACAAACTAATAACTTATAACAGGATGTATATTACTTAAATAAACATATGCAACCCAGCATTGTGCATCTCTCCTAAATTGCACATGATTAAGCCTTAAATCATCCCCACATAAGAGAAGATACCAAGGAAAATGAAAATATATAGCAATTTCAGTAGGAATCATATTTTATGTTTTGTCTCACTCAATAAACTTTGTTAAAGGTGAAGCAAAAAGCTTGAAGGTTTGACCAGAATACAACAGACTACTGCTAACATCATGACAAACTAGTATGTACCAGAATACTGCAGACTCCTGCTAGCGTCATGGCAAACTAGTATGTACCAGACTGCAGCAGACTCCTGCTAGCATCATGACAAACTAGTATGTACCAGAATACTGCAGACTCCTGCTAGCATCATGACAAACTAGTATGTACCAGAATACTGCAGACTACTGCTAACATCATGACAAACTAGTATGTACCAGAATACTGCAGACTCCTGCTAGCGTCATGGCAAACTAGTATGTACCAGACTGCAGCAGACTCCTGCTAGCATCATGACAAACTAGTATGTACCAGAATACTGCAGACTACTGTTAACATCATGGGAAACTAGTATGTACCAGACTGCAGCAGACTCCTGCTAGCATCATGACAAACTAGTATGTACCAGAATACAGCAGACTACTGCTAACATCATGACAAACTAGTATGTACCAGAATACAGCAGACTACTGCTAGCATCATGACAAACTAGTATGTACCAGACTGCAGCAGACTCCTGCTAGCATCATGACAAACTAGTATGTACCAGAATACAGCAGACTCCTGCTAACATCATGACAAACTAGTATGTACCAGAATACTGCAGACTACTGTTAACATCATGGGAAACTAGTATGTACCAGACTGCAGCAGACTCCTGCTAGCGTCATGGCAAACTAGTATGTACCAGAATACAGCAGACTACTGTTAACATCATGGCAAACTAGTATGTACCAGAATACAGCAGACTCCTGCTAACATCATGACAAACTAGTGTGTACCAGAATACAGCAGACTCCTGCTAGCATCATGACAAACTAGTATGTACCAGAATACAGCAGACTACTGCTAGCATCATGGCAAACTAGTATGTACCAGAATATAGCAGACTACTGCTAACATCATGACAAACTAGTGTGTACCAGAATACAGCAGACTCCTGCTAGCATCATGACAAACTAGTATGTACCAGAATACAGCAGACTACTGCTAGCATCATGACAAACTAGTGAGTTTGCACCAGACTGCAGCAGACTACTGCTAGCATCATGACAAACTAGTGAGTTTGCACCAGACTGCAGCAGACTACTGCTAGCATCATGACAAACTAGTGAGTTTGCACCAGACTGCAGCAGACTACTGCTAACATCATGACAAACTAGTGCGTACCAGAATACAGCAGACTCCTGCTAGCATCATGACAAACTAGTATGTACCAGAATACAGCAGACTACTGCTAGCATCATGGCAAACTAGTATGTACCAGAATATAGCAGACTACTGTTAACATCATGGGAAACTAGTATGTACCAGAATACAGCAGACTACTGCTAGCATCATGACAAACTAGTATGTACCAGAATACAGCAGACTACTGTTAACATCATGACAAACTAGTATGTACCAGAATACAGCAGACTCCTGCTAGCATCATGACAAACTAGTGAGTACGCACCAGACTGTAGCAGACTACTGCTAGCATCATGACAAACTAGTGAGTTTGCACCAGACTGTAGCAGACTACTGCTAGCATCATGACAAACTAGTGAGTACGCACCAGACTGTAGCAGATGTGATTTTAAATATGAGCTTGCACAAAAGTTTAGTAGACTTTATGAAAAAGTACTGGTATCTAGTTGCTATCATTGCGACAGTTGATACTCGCTATTGTGTTCAAGTTGCAGCATTATACATATATTCTGTCATGTCAATCTGTCTGCAACTATAGATATCAGAATTGCAATGTCAGTCGATCGAAAAGTTTTAATCGCAATCAAATTATATCTAGTTTAATCTTGGAACATTCTGGCAATCAGATCATGTCAAATATAAAAACAATTCAAATAATAAAAAATACAGATACTATCTTACAAAATCTATTGACGTTTTGTACAAATTCATCTCTAAGGAATAGGCAATACCTTGCCAAGATATGCAACTGTGTCTTGCTTGTAGAGATGAGGGTGAAGCTGGTGCGTATGCCAAGCGAGGTCCGTGTCATAGCAGGGTACGAGGAAGGCATCAGGGTAAAAGGTCTTCAACTGCAGCATCATCTAAGAAGATGGTTAAATGAGTAACTGCAAGTGACTCCGAACTGGAACATTTCCAACTTGAACCACAGGCTACAGAGCGATAATTAGATGAACGTTGAAGAGACTATCTAGTGTTTCCTAAGATGACTACTAAATATCTAGAGCCTTATTTAGTAGAAGAGTAAAGACTTAAGAAAGAAGAGAACAACGAGTAGAAATACCTTGTAGCGAAGAATGGCATTACCAAGGAAGTAGAAATCCCTATAGTGAGGGAGGCTGACATTATAGTAAAATGCACTCTGCCTGACGGCTGCTTCAACCAGGTCATATGAGCACTGAGGGCTGTAACCCGCTCCCTGAACAGCTTGCTCTTCTGATGTAAGAACTATGGTGAAGCTTTCATTCTATAGAATAAGCAAACGTCTTATTATGATCAAGGCTGTTCCTCTACTAATAATTGGTACTAGTGGTTCAGTACAACTGTACTAGAGGTTCAGTACAACTGTACTAAACGTTCAGTGCAACTGTACTAGAGGTTCAGTACAACTGTACTAAGGGTTCAGTACAACTGTACTAAACGTTCAGTACAACTGTACTAGAGGTTCAGTACAACTGTACTAGAGGTTCAGTACAACTGTACTAAGGGTTCAGTACAGCTGTACTAGAGGTTCAGTACAACTGTACTAAGGGTTCAGTACAACTATACTAGAGGTTCATTGCAACTGTACTAGAGGTTCAGTACAACTGTACTAGAGGTTCAGTGCAACTGTACTAGAGGTTCAGTACAAATGTACTAAGGGTTCAGTACAACTGTACTAGAGGTTCAGTACAACTGTACTAAGGGTTCAGTACAACTGTACTAGAGGTTCACTACAACTGTACTAGAGGTTCAGTACAACTATACTAGAGGTTCGGTACAACTGTACTAGAGGTTCAGTACAACTGTACTAGAGGTTCAGTACAACTGTACTAAGGGTTCAGTACAACTGTACTAGAGGTTCATTGCAACTGTACTAGAGGTTCAGTACAACTGTACTAGAGGTTCAGTACAACTGTACTAGAGGTTCAGTACAACTGTACTAGAGGTTCAGTACAACTGTACTAGAGGTTCAGTACAACTGTACTAAGGGTTCAGTACAACTGTACTAGAGGCTCAGTACAACTGTACTAGAGGTTCATTGCAACTGTACTAGGGGTTCAGTACAACTGTACTAGAGGTTCATTGCAACTGTACTAGAGGTTCAGTACAACTGTACTAGAGGTTTATTGCAACTGTACTAGAGGTTCAGTACAACTGTACTAGAGGTTCAGTACAACTGTACTAGTGGTTCACTACAACTGTACTAGAGGTTCATTGCAACTGTACTAGGGGTTCAGTACAACTGTACTAGAGGTTCAGTACAACTGTACTAGAGGTTCAGTACAACTGTACTAGAGGTTCATTGCCACTGTACTAGAGGTTCAGTACAACTGCACTAGAGATTAATACAACTGTACTACGAGCTCAGTACAACTGTACTAGTGGGTAAGTACAACTGTGCTAGTGGTTCAGTTAAACTGTACTAGTGGTTCAGTTCAACTGTACTAGAGGTTCAGTACAACTCTACTAGATGTTAGTACAACTGTACCAGAGGTTTAACACAAGGTAAATGAGATCCCTGGTGAAAACTGCAGCAGAGTATTTCGTATAACACACAGATGAGATTAGAGATCTTGTGGAGGTTAGAGGCCGTGCGACGTGAGGCATATTCTCGTTTCATAGGCAGTCTCATGGGGCAAACACGTTATGTAGATTACCCTAGTACACTTTTATTTGGCTAGTAACTAGTTTCGTGAGTAGCATACAGAGTAAAAATTTCGCTGCAACTTAATTTCGAGGCTCTGATGAGTGTGAAAATATAGTGATTTGAAAATAAATGAAGTGGAACAAACAGATTAGATTCCTCAGGTCCAGTTCGCTAGTAAGAAAAATTTATCAATTTGGGACTAGTTCGTAGTTGTAAACCGCAGGTAGAAATGTGTGGGCGAGATCGATAATTCAATTTGATCGCTTGCTGCCATTTGTTTCTTGGACTATCAATGACGTCTAGGTCTCTCTATATGACAATTTTATTGTGGATATCAATGAACAAAGCTATTTAATTTCACGTTTTCGCTCGTTCATTATGATAGTTTAGTTTCACTCATGAAATTTCTGCAAGAAGATGACTCCGCAAAAACGCAAAAGTTAGATGACGCGAATGCAAGTGTCCTAGGGTAATCCAAAACTTGGAAAGGCGTTCGTTACATAATTCTATTGATGATGGCATCAGTGAATATTTGGTAAAAACATGGGAAGCCTAAAATATCCCTTGCCTGTTTGAATAACAGTTTTGATACAACAGAGTAAGGTTTCATCAGATAGAAGGGAACAACAATAAAGATAAATTTGTGAAGTGGAGATATAATACTTATCTCTGTAATAAACTCCAGGGAATCCTCAAACACTATGAATCGCTCAAGCTTGATAACAACCACTGATTGCCTGAGAAAAAATTACTGCTGGCTACCAGCAGGCGGTGAATGTTAGTTTACCTGCTTACCTATGTCATTATCTGCTTACCTATGTCATTACCTGCTTACCTATGTCATTATCTGCTTACCTATGTCATTATCTGCTTACCTATGTCATTACCTGCTTACCTATGTCATTATCTGCTTACCTATGTCATTTGAGACATTTACAAAGCGGCCTACGTGGTCAGGCCAACCAGCTGGTGGCTGTTTCCTAATAAGTAAAGATAAGGCTAGCTACCCTTACGCAGTAATTGTGTCAAGGTGCCTTTTGCTTATGTTTTTCCAATAATCATAGGCCTACATGTAGTTCTTCCCAAACCACTGGAAAGTATGTTCTTTTGTTTTCAAATAGCCGCAATGATGGTTTGAAAATCGTTTGAGCAATTAACAAATTTATTAGGAAGTGGTAAAATGAAAATTGGACAATGTGAAATATTTTATGAAGAATAAGAACATGCAGTAAATCGTGCTTGATATATCTAGTAGAGGAAGTTGATATGTCTAGTAGAAGAGGTTGATATATCGAGTAGAGGACGTTGTTATATCTAGTAGAGGAGGTTGATATATCTAGTAGAGGAGGCTGATATATGTACATATCAGCCTCCTCTACTAAACCTCCTACAATATAAATTCTGCTTGAAGTAAAAAATGTTATGTAAAGTCTTTGCTTTGTATTGCGTAGGAACTTCCATATAAAATAAAGTGTCAAATCGGTGCAAGTTCTCAAATTCGATTTGAACAACAGATCTCATAAGTAGTCTCATAAGTAGTCTCATAAGTAGTCTCACAAGTAGTCTCATAAGTAGTCTCATAAGTAGTCTCATAAGTAGTCTCATAAGTAGTCTCATAAGTAGTCTCATAAGTAGTCTCATAAGTAGTCTCATAAGTACAGTTTCATAAGTAGTCTCATAAGTAGTCTCATAAGTACAGTCTCATAAGTATTCTCATAAGTAGTCTCATAAGTAATCTCATAAGTAGTCTCATAAGTAGTCCTATAAGTAGTCTCACAAGTAGTCTCATAAGTAGTCTCACAAGGAGTCTCATAAGTAGTCCTATAAGTAGTCTCATAAGTAGTCTCACAAGTAGTCTCACAAGTAGTCTCATAAGTAGTCTCACAAATAGTCTCATAAGTAGTCTCACAAGTAGTCTCACAAATAGTCTCATAAGTAGTCTCGTAAGTAGTCTAACAAGTAGTATCATAAGTAGTCTCACAAATAGTCTCATAAGTAGCCTCATAAGTAGTCTCATAAGTAGTCTTACAAGTAGTCTCACAAGTAGTCTCATAAGTAGTCTCATAAGTAGTCTCATAAGTAGTCTCATAAGTATTCTCATAAGTAGTCTCACAAGTAGTCTCATAAGTAGTCTCACAAGTAGTCTCATAAGTAGTCTCATAAGTAGTCTCCCAAGTAGTCTCCCAAGTAGTCTCACAAGTAGTCTCATAAGTAGTCTCATAAGTAGTCTCATAAGTAGTCTCATAAGTAGTCTTATAAGTAGTCTCACAAGTAGTCTCACCAGTAGTCTCATAAGTAGTCTCATAAGTAGTCTAACAAGTAGTATCATAAAATGCCGTTTTTTTCGGGCCGCACTCGAGAGAGCAAACGATGTATAGAGGTATATCTCTTATATATAAATGTACTAGTACTCTAGCAGTTTAATGCGCCATGATAAATTGTCAGGTGTGTTCATAAATCAAAGAGAATATAAGTAACTGCACAAGTATTCAGAAGTAGTCAACGGCGGTTGATCAGCGTGAAATTCCGATTGGTTAGTCAACCAATCGGAATTTCACGATTTGGAGTCTGATTGAAATCAATCTTACATGTATATTTTAAAGTCACCGTTCTTACGATAGTAAATACATATTATTGTATTACTCTATTTTAAGCATATACATGTACAAAATTTTCATTTTTTTATTTTCACCATATATTTGCTGTCTAGAAAAAATTGATATAAATCGACAAAATTAGCCTAATAATGACCCTAAATCAAGTGTAAGTCATAAGAAAAAGAAGAAAAGTTATTGATACAAACCAATACTACGGTTACCACTAAATTAAAAGTTCAGTTTAGTGTTTTCCTATTTCAAGGGGGAAGGAGTGAGTTTAGGAAGATCTTGGAACAGATTGAACTATTTATAAGGATTTTATGCTTCATGTAACATAAAATCCTTATAATTTGAATGGTCTCGGAATGAATTATTTACGTTGTAGGAGTGTCTACTGTATAAATGTATCTTACTCGCTTACCAGTATACCCTCACACAAGAGCACCTGCATCATCTGGCAGGTAAAGAATAGCTAAACCAGAAACACTAACTAACCTTATCGACATGAGTAGACCAAATCTGATGGGCATCAACAGGTGAGGAGTTCAATGGCGAGTAATCAGGTATATAATCAACGAGCTTGGTGCAATCTGAACGATAGGCAAAAGGTGACAGCATGTGGCAATGCCAAACCCAGTGAATGTCCAAAGGCACCCCGCATACCGGTGCACTTGGCTTGGCTCCAGCTACGGCTGGTAGGAAAAGGGTCTCATATCTAAGGATGAAATAAAGGCGGTTTTGTTAGAAATGTGCTTCGTTTGCTTTGAATACTATGTATATACCTATGTCTATGAGTACTATGCATATACCTATGTCTATGAGTACTATGTATATACCTATGTCTATGAGTACTATGCATATACCTATGTCTATGAGTACTATGTATATACCTATGTCTATGAGTACTATGTATATACCTATGTCTATGAGTACTATGCATATACCTAGGTCTTTTAGCATGTTAGGTATGTCTAAAGCATCTTTTTTGTTCCTCAACAGTTGTCCCATTTATATGTTTACTTGGGCCATAGGGACTTGAGATATGACTGTCATGCAAGTGCCAAGTATTATTGGTACTTTGCCAACAAACATTATGCTTTTTAGCTAAAGCTTTATACAAGCTAATATTATATAGTACTGTCTCATTATAGCTATTAATAATGCTTGTAGCTTTTTACAAAGCTTTTCTATGACCAAACATATAAATACTTGGGTTTTCTGTTATCAAATCAGTTGTCTCTGGAGTGTGCAATAAACCATTTCTCTAATTTAATACTCTATTTAATTGCTTCTGTGCAGAAACATAACAGAAGCTAATTGGCAACAAGGATTTCTCTTTTGAACAGTTACAAAGAGTTTTGTTCAGATTTTATCATTGATAAAATCGATACAAAGAGTTCTAGTTTATTACAAGAGTAACTGTTCAAAATTGCACCACTACAATGGCAGAAGTAGCAGACCTGATCAAGCTAATGCAGAAGCAGCAGGAGGACCAGAGACAGCAGCAAGAGGAGCAGATCAAGCTAATGCAGAAGCAGCAGGAGGACCAGAGACAGCAGCAAGAGGAGCAGAGAAAGCAGCAAGAAGAGCATAGACAACAGCAGCATGAGGAGTTCAAGCAGCAACAAGAGGAATACAGACGTCAGCAAGATGAAAGAATGGAGGAGAATAAGAAACTGATGGAGCTACTACTACAAAACCTACAACGGAAACAAGAAACAGCTGCAACCGCTGTTCCAGCCTTCCCAGGTTTTGACCCAACAGCAGAGCTACTAACAGATTACATAGACAGATTCAACACATTCATTGCAGCAAATTCTATTCATCAAGACAAGATTGCTGGCACTTTTCTCACCAACCAACAGCGTACACTCTACAAGCAGCTTAGTAATATGGCAGCTCAGCTTTCAACACCCAAGCAGATCAACGACCTCAACATGGATGAAATACTGGAATTTCTCAAAGACCAGTATGACCCTAAGCGCTTCATTGTTAGAGAGCATTACAAGTATTGGAGTGACATGCAGAGGAAACCTGGAGAAACTATTCAAGAGTTAGCTGCCAGAATTCGTCAAGATGCAACTACATGTGCCTTCATAGACATTACAGATCCATTAGATGAGGCTCTCAGAACAAGATTTATCTGCTCTGTAAACAATGAAGCAGTTCTCAAATCTCTCTTCAAGGTCAAGGACAATGAACTCAACTTCAATAAAGCTATACAGGTAGCACAGGAAACAGAAGAAGCAGCTAAAGTTGCCAAAGAGACAGTTTATGGAAACTCGTCTAAAGTCAACAAGGTTGCTCAACAGAAATCAAGATACAAACCAATCCAGAAAAACAACTCTACACCTGACAAGCAGAAGGAAGGAAAGCTATGCTACAGATGTGACCGAACTAACCATACAGCGGATGACTGCAGATTCAAAGCAGCCACCTGCAACTTTGTTCTAAACAAGGTCACATAGAAAGAGCATGCAAGAAAAAGAAATCATCTGCAGCAGAAAAACCAGTAAAGATGATAGAATGCACATCAACCAAGATGGTGAAACTTGCTGAAAACATCAAACTGGAGGGAGACAACTTCACACTTGAACTGGACACTGGAGCATGTGACAACTTCATCTGTAAATCAATATGGGAGAAGCTAGGAAAGCCAAACCTAAAACCTACTACAGTTAACTACAAATCAGCCTCAGGACATCTCATAGAGACGCTTGGCAGATGTGAGCTAACTGCCCAATTGGATGCACAGAAAGAAGTCAGACTACCATTTGTGATTAGTGCTGTACAAGATCTCAACCTACTAGGAAGAACTGCTGTACAGCAACTAGGCATCTCTATTGATGACAAGCTACAACAGAACCTTGTATCAACAATCACAGAGAACCAGCCAGATGGGAGGTTACAAATCAAGAGTAAGGAGATGTGCAAAGAATTTCCAGAAATATTCAAAGACGAGCTAGGATGTCTCAAGAACCTTGAACTAGAGATAAACTTCAAACCTTCAACAAAGCCAGTCTCTGCCGACCCAGACCAGTTCCTATTGCCTTGACAGAAGAGCTCAACCAAGCATACGAAGCAGGTGTAGCTAAAGGCATATGGGAACCAACTCAATTCAACCAGTATGGAACACCAGTTGTACCTGTACGCCAAGCTGCAGGGAAGATCAGAGTATGTGGAGACTACTCCAAGACTATCAATAATCAGCTAGAAACACATAGGAAACCTATCCCACTACCAGAAGATCTAATCAGAAAACTAGGTGGAGGCTATTGCTACACAAAGATTGATTTAGCAGATGCCTACAATCAAATATTGTTGGCACCAGAAAGTCAACGACGACTAGCACTATCAACACACCGAGGAGTACTACTACAGAAGAGGTTGCCCTTTGGCATAAGCTCAGCACCAGGGTATTTTCAAGAAATCATGGAGCAACTGACACAAGACCTCCCAGGAGTAGCAGTATACCTAGATGATATACTAGTGAGTGGAGCCAATGCAGAGAGCCATCTACAAAACTTACGTCGACTTCTTCAAAGATTAGAAGAAAGAGGGCTCAGATGTAGAAAAGACAAGTGCTGTTTTGCTCAACCTACAGTAGAGTATCTGGGACACAAACTCACTTCAAAGGGAATCACTAAAGGAAAGAAGGCAGATGCAGTACAACAGATGCCAGTCCCAACAGACTTAACTCAGCTAAGATCTTTCTTAGGAGCTACACAATTCTACAGCAAGTTCATACCCAATCTGTCACAACTCACAGGACCATTGCACAAACTGACACGCAAAGGAGAGACCTGGAAGTGGGGCACTGAACAAGAAAAGAGCTTCAACAAACTGAAAGATATGCTATCAACTGATAGTGTCTTAGCACACTTCAACCCAGATCTTGACATTGGAATCTCATGTGATGCTTCAGAAACTGGACTGGGAGCTGTACTATTTCATCGTTATCCTGATGGAAGTGAGAGACCAATAGCCAATGTTTCAAAAACACTGACCAGCACACAGAGGAAATATGGACAAATACAAAAAGAAGCTCTCTCAATCATATTTGCTCTAAAGAAGTATCCTATACATCCCTGGATGCTACCTGAGAAGCCATGGAGTCGTCTTCACTTAGATCATGCAGTGAACTTCATGGGCAGCCAATGGCTAGTGATGATAGATGCCTACTCAAAGTATCCATGCATACACAGGACGTCATCTACTTCTACCAGAGCTACCACAGACATCTTAGAGGAGATATTCGCACACTTTGGATACCCTCACACCATAGTCACTGACAATGCTACCAGCTTCACCTCAGGAGAGTTTCAGCAGTGGTGTCAAGAGAAGCATTGTTCACCTCACTGGAGCACCCTACCATCCAGCTACAAATGGCGCAGCTGAAAGACTAGTACAATCCTTCAAACAAGCCATGAAGAAATCGTCACTCTCACCTAAATCTGCACTACAACAGTTCCTGATGCACTATAGAAGGACACCACTTCCTACAGGATACTCTCCCAGTCAGCTGCTGAATGGAAGACAGATGAGATGCAAGATTGACACCCTATTGCCATCACCCGCACACATAGCACAGTTTCATCAATCCAGAGAAGTCAACCGATCGGCAGAAAAGACAGTTAGCAAGATACACAGCTACAATCTTGGAGCACCATGCTATGCCTTGTATCATGGACCTAGACGCAACAGACAACCTAGATGGGTTCCAGCCATTGTTACTAAGATATATGGAACTCGTAGTCTCAATGTCAAAGTGGTACCAAAGGGACCTACTTGGAGAAGACATGTTGAACAACTCAGACCAAGATACTCAACAGAAGAAGATCAAGACCCTGGAGATAAACCTGATATAACAGAGGAGACAAAACTGCAACTACCAGCCCCTACAGCTGTAACAGAGCAACCTCCGTCTAGAAGAAGACCACGCAACCCTCGTCTACCTGATGGAGATGAGTATAGCAGAGACAAACCCCGAAGGTCTAAGAGAACCAGAAAGAACCTTTAGCTTAGTGAGGAGGTGTCATGCAAGTGCCAAGTATTATTGGTACTTTGCCAACAAACATTATGCTTTTTAGCTAAAGCTTTATACAAGCTAATATTATATAGTACTGTCTCATTATAGCTATTAATAATGCTTGTAGCTTTTTACAAAGCTTTTCTATGACCAAACATATAAATACTTGGGTTTTCTGTTATCAAATCAGTTGTCTCTGGAGTGTGCAATAAACCATTTCTCTAATTTAATACTCTATTTAATTGCTTCTGTGCAGAAACATAACAATGACTATGACCTAATTACAAGGCTGATAGACTGAATACTGCCTCCCTTGATACATTATTGAATTGTGAGCACTTCGAAACCATGGTTCCCATATCAGTTGCGAGACCCCCGGCAGTTATTTTGCGCAATAAAACACTTGCGGGGCTAGGCTCGACGGCTTATGTTCACATAAAACTGCGCCACTGATTATCACATAAAAATGGCCGCTCGTCGTTCCGCTTCGACAGTGCTGACCTTCACCTGTAAAGTGAATTTCGAGAATGTTTTGCCTGCAGTTCCTTGTGAAAGTTGAACACCGCCGAACTCTTGCGTTGACTGCTGGCAACTACCGGCAGTACTCTGCATGTAGGTTCCTATTCTACCGCCGATAGCCGTGCGATCTTGTGACCGGTGCTTACGGCATATTTGAAAAACAGGCTTTAAGGACCAGGCAGTCACGACCAGATATCACGCATGCATGAGTTTAGCTTCTATCAGCCTGCCACAAGTAATATGTAGACAAAAAGCATTAAATATAGTGCGGTTTTACCTTGGATTTAGAAAGAAGGAAATCGTAGATACCCTTTAGTAGCTGACACTACTTTTGAGTAAATTGATTCCGTGCCAAATGGAACATGCTCTCAGGCACAGATACCGGCCAACCAAATGGAACATGCTCTCAGGCACAGATAACGACCAACCAATGAGCTGACCTGGTGTACAGGTGAGCAGAGGAAATGCTGTTAAACCTTGACACAAAGAACTGACAAAAGTTGCTGTCTCTTGATAACATTTGTGTTGGCCAATTACGTTTTCAACTGCATTTTTTAAATATAAAAATGGATCTTCCCAGCTAACAAAATTCGCTAATAAAATGCAAGCGATGCAAAATCTTTTTGCACAAGCATTGAAATTCTAGACGAAGTCACTAACACTGAGGGTTCTTTCAACACAACTTGCAAAACTTGATCCAATGTCTGAAGGATCGACCTTTGTGATGTGTAATGCTACATTGTTTAACAGTTGGTCCATAACACCGAACAAGATCAAACCTATTAATCTTTTCCTTGATGTCTCATTTTGTGCATCAATGAAATATGAAGTAACACTTGTAGTGCCCACATAAACGCTGTGTCAAGGTCGATCGCAACAACAGCTGATTCAGACCCATGTGTCTGAGATATTCGGCGGTAGTTATGGCAGTTTTTGGCATGCTTGAGTCGATCTGTCAGGGTCCACCTCCTTCTAGGAGCGGCACATTCCTGACAGAATGTATTTTTCAAAACCCATGCATTTAATATTTTTTATTCCTCTGCAGTCACAATGTAGGTCAATGGAAGTATTTTTTATCGATTTTCCAATATATTGACCTTTTCTCTATCAACTTTTTGTCATAGACAGTAATTTATTGAAGCAGAAATCAGTCCAAAGCAAAGCGACCCCTATACTTGCTGTGTGATGCGACTGCTCTGATTGCCTAATGATGCTCGACTTATCCACTCCAGTGACCTCAATTTGATAAACTCCCTCCCACAGACTTGACTCCTATTTTAACTGATACTCAGATATCTGAATACAAAGATAGGCATCTGATAACATGTAAATTAGTCAGTTGGGATAGCCAACATATTGACTGCATACTTGGTATGATCTTGTTGAAATAAAAACACAACTATTATCTGGCATGTTTGATAGTTTATATAGAAAGAAGGACTACATTAACAGATTCTTGAATAAAAAACAGCTCTTCTACTCACCGTCTAATAGCGTTGCTCAGCACTGGCCCTGGAGTTGCTAAAAGAGGGTACTTCTCAACTTCTTGCAAAAAGTCTAACTCGGCCTTCATGGCTGCCACATGAGCCTCCTTCGTCAGCGAGAAAGGGATGGCATCGGCTGTTTTGATGTTAGGATGAACCATGATGGATCGTCTGTTGCTGATCAGTTTTATGTCGGTTGGTCACTCAGATTTTCTACATTTGCCTGTAATAGTGACTCTAAAAATAGAACAGGTCAGTTGCACAGTATTCAACAATCTGCTGAATGGGCAAGACAGCTAATACACTGCGGCTTGTAACACCACCTTCCTTGTCAATCAACTCCATACATAACTAAAATGAAAGAGAGAAATTGAAAGCAGGTCAAGAGCTTTTGAGAAGAGATTTACGTTATTCATAATTCTGCGAGTTACATAATAATCAGACTCAATCCAGAGATGTTTAATGAAGCTGCCTGAGTCTGAATGTATGAGTGAGATGGTACATATAGTTTTACATAATCTAACTTTTATAAAAGAGAAACAGTACACAGTCACTCCCTGCAACTCTATTCCTCTGGCTTTTCATGACTTGTTCTATTTCTTGTTTGTCTATCTTGTAAAGATTTTTTGCATCTCGCTAATGAATTTTCAATTTTCCATGAAATTCCCATGCTGCGAGCTTTTAACCTAGTAGTGCATGCACCCACCAGATTTTGACTTGAACATCATAATATTATTAATATTATTCAAGTGCTAGAAGTGGTGCTAGCTCACTAATCCTGACTTGGTGTAAAACTTTGTGTGGGACTCAAATGCTAGGTATGCCTCAGGCTCCCAGCAGTAACAAATAGCCAGACATCAAATAGAGTTGAGCCTGTATTTACAGCACAATGATCTCTCATGTTGCAGAGCGATACGAGGCTCTAATTACAATTAATACTGCACTGGTGTTCTCCCATGGATGCGTTGACACCATCTTTTCTGACTTGAAGAGAGCACCAGTGAGCAGTATTTGATTCCCGCAAGGACCGACCAAGTTAGCTTTGTCATTCCTGACATAAATATACTTTCTAATCTTTCTAGCATTGCTGACCTTAACAGATACTTACCTGAACTGTTATCTATCAATATTACATGTATATGCAATATACTAGCGCCTGACAAAGCTTTCCAAACCTAGAGTACCATGCCACGAGTCAAAAATCCATCCTACAAAACCTAGTACAGAAAGGCAGCTGCTTAATATCCATGGCTACATATATACAATCTCAATATACACAGATATAGTCATCTGCATAGTTGGCAGAATGTGCCATTCACAGCCACAGGCATGTCGTTTACACAAAATAACAAACAGCAGAGTGCCAAAACCGATTCCTGCAGGACTCCAGAGAGACAGAAAACAACTCAGATATGGTGTCAGTAACACTAACAAACGAAGTTCGTTTCCTCAACCACACTCCCATTCACTGCACTACACGAACACCTAATCCATAAGCCTTAATTTTACTAATAAGTAATTAAAGAGGCATTTTATCAAAAGCCGTAGCAAAGTCAGAAAATAAAATGAGTACTGCTACAAACGACCAAGTTATCTGTTACGATTACGGTGCAGAATAACTAATTGTGACCCATCAACTTATAAACAATAACCCATTTATTAGTGGTTGATCAGCACGTACTTTAATTTCAGTTACCGAACATGACGTAAAATCTAAATATTTTACACATTGGTTGAATGCTTAAAAACGATAAAAGTAAAGCCACCTAAATCAGTTACGGTGTACGTGTATACCTTCCAGGCCGTATAGTATGATGGATCAAACTTGCTTAGAATTATTCACAGAGAACGCACTACAACCGTTCAAAAAAGAAAAACTATAATATAGTCGTAAGCAGCAACTCGACCTAGTCTATTCGATTACTAACATCCAGCGTGAATGTTTGTTTGCATATTTAAGTAGCAACCTCTGTTTTGTTTACAAAACACCATAGATATATAATCCTAGATTTACCAATAATAGCTATTCCCATTGGTTGCCTTGTCAGACTTAAATAGCATGACGTTACATCATTGTATTGTACCTAATGCTTGACTGCACTGTTGTTTACAATGGAGCTAATGAGGAGAATTTGACAAAATCACATTTATTTTCCCATAAAAACCTTCTTGGATACATAATCCAGTAAGCCAAAGCGATTCTGTGATAATATCTGATAACCACCAGAGATTAAAACTATAAAAGTTATGAAATGTTGCACACAAATCATGAGCCATCAGGGCTTTCTTTGCCCCGCTCTCCTATCCCCCTTCTCTCTTTTCACCTTCCCTCTTCTCTCAAGAAGAAGAAGAAGTGGGAAGGGGAAAAGAGAGAAGAGGAAAAGGGGATTAAGGGCAAATAGCCTAACCACCCAAAGGAGGGGGCAAATAGCCCACCCACCCAAAAAGCCAGACCATGGCTAGGCAAATAGACTAATATTGTGGTGGATGGCGTCCCCTTGCATTTAGCCAAACCAAGCCGATGCACAGCCAAGCCATCTCAAGTCAAGCCAAGCCACAGCCAAGCCAGAGCCGTACCGACTCAAGACCGAGCCGGACCGAGCCGTGCCGGGTCTAACCCAGAGCCGTATAGTTTCACAGAGTCCCGCGACCAACAGAAGCGTATACGGGAGCTCGCTCGATTCCATACAAACAGGTCACGCCTACTATTTTTATATATGTTATAATGGAGAGGCCGCAACATTAATCAACAAAAACTACTCCCATTAGCAGTCGCTTTAAAACTTATTGTTGTATCGTAAACCACTTAAAAGAAAACAAAATTTCCCACAAAAAGGTGCTAATAACGTTTTTGTAAAAACGTAAAGTAAATGCAAAAAAGAGCGGTATTGAGAGCGAGGTAAGAATATTCCTTTATAGATCAGTATGTCGATCGGGTTTGTTTGGAATCGGACGTTTTTGTTTCCGGCTTTTGGTCACGTGACTCTGTGAAACTATATGACACTGGTCTAACCAAGCAGAACAAGGGCGGGGTTTAGCAGCTATATAAGCACGAACATTTGCAGTAGAGAGCAGAGCTGTTCTGGGCCTGTTCATTGCCTGTTACTTAATTCTTTCTTGTACACCTTGATGAATTAAGCAGAAATATATGTATTGTACTCATGCACGAGTCTTGTACTAGTGGAGGAAAGTGAAGGTCGCACAAACCTTTACAATATCATGCTGAACTAAACATGACTAAATATGATGAGTATGCAAGTATGTCTTAAATCAAAAATGAGACAGAATGATTATTTTACAACTGGCTATGTATCTCGGTCACAAAAACTGAAGTGTAATGATTGTATCACTAGCATCGTGGGTGTTACCAACTATGATGTCAAACAAGCAACGAATTCCCTAATCACAGTTGAGAATCGTGGTGGCTTGACTTTGCCTTCGCCTGTAGTGAATGAGGTTTGCAACCACAGTGAGAAAGCGATGAGAGTGTTGCTTAGTAGTGCTGAGTTGGTGACAAACTTTCTCAGGCTAGCACTAAGTGCCACCATGTAGAGGTTGCTGAGTTTCAACATCATGCTATTGTTCAAGTGTAATCTTCATGCTAGTAGCCTAGCTCGTGAGATAGTAAAGTGATATATTTTGATTAGGGTACATTATGAAGCTAAGAATAGAGCTGGCACGGGTAGCTCGTCTGGTCTTGACTCATTGGGTAAGAAATTCCCTGGTCAGGCCACCCGACCCTTGGGTTTTCAAAGACATGGGTAGGTTTATGGTTAAATGAGAGCGATTGTATATCGCTTTTTAAGTGCGATTGAAATAGAGTCGTGTATAGTCCTAGCGCGAAAGGACCAGGCAAAATTAAACAAGGTGAGTTCAGACTATATTCTTACGTCTGCGACAATAGTCTTTGGACTATAGGTTTCACAACGTTTTTTGGCAATAAATAATCAACATGTCGGTGGTCTGGGGGTTTATAAAGAAGCCAGTCACGAAAGGAAAATACCAAGTTGTTTGTACAATATGCGAAAGCAAGTGAAGTTACTAAGAAGGGTCCACCTCAATACTATTGAGGCATTTACAACGAAGGCATCCTGAGGAACTTAAAAGCGTGTCTAAAAACTTTAAATCCAGCAAATTTATTTTATTATCAGTTTCTTTCACTAATACCAGAAGTTTTTGGGAAGTGATGGATTTTTGCTTCCATTATGCTGGGTTATCCATTTCTATATTTGCAAAGTATTTCTTAACTAATCTCTTCTTGTTGATTATAATAGCAGTTGAAAATAAAATCTGTAATGAAAACACTCACCAAATCATGCCATTAATCTATCACCCATTGAATAGCATTGATTCACCAATGTCTAGCCATAAATTGTAAACTGCATCTATAAACCAAGCCACCAAATATAATGATTGGTTTGATAATGGGTTCTTTTATCTTACATGTAGATTATTGATGTCACAACATTAGGCTGTAATAGAACTATCTCTTAACCTTAAATGAATAAAAAAAGTCGCACATGCTGACCCGGTCCAACTCAATCTTGGCCCTCATTGTTGACCCTGAGTCTGGCTCGGCCCTGCATTCCTTGGTCTCATTTCAGCCCTAACTAAGAAAGCCACTAATTCAACTTCCCTGATCAGATCAAAATTTCACAGGCTCATCATGCTTAGTCATGTTTAGTTCAACATGATATTAGTCTTTTACCTAGCCAGGGTCTGGATCTTTGAGTGGGTGAGCTATTTACCCTCCCTCTCTTTTCCCCTTCTCTCTCTTCCCCTTCCCCCTTCTTCTTAGGAGAAGGGGAAGGGGAAAAGAGAGAAGGGAGATAGGAGAGGGGGTGACAAATAAAGCCCGGATGGTTCATGATTTGTGTGCAACATTTCATAATTTTTATAGTTTTGGTTCACTAGATTATGTATCCAAGAAGGTTTTTACGTGAAAATAAATAAGATTTTGTCACCTTCTCCTCATTAGCTCCATTGTAAACAACAGTGCAGTCAAGCATTAGGTACAATACAATGACGTAACGTCATGCTATTTAAGTCTGACAGGCTTTTTCCCTATTGGCCAATCTAGGTTTATATATCTAGAGAGTCCTAAAGTGTGACATCACGTTACCATGCCAGCAAAAAAACTCAGTTATAAACAAAGCAGACAATCAGAAGCGCGTAGGTCACGCTTTTATTTGTTGAAAGATCGAAGCACTTAAATTATTGTTTTATCGTTTAAAATCACTTAAGAAAAAGATCTCTGGATGGAGAGTTAATTAAGCTGCCACAACAAACGCTTTTGTGTGACAAAAAAGGGTGAAAAGGTCATAAATGGTCTACTGCTTTGATTCGACGTGTAAGCATGCGTCGGAGAGCCATACTTGCCAGTTCTTCAAATTTCCAAGTCCTGAAAAGGCAACAAACAAACACAAACGATGGATCCGTCTAATAAGTTTGGTAAAAATATTCATAAGAGTCCTTTTAATAAAAAGGTTGTAATAAACAAATTATTAAATTGTAATAATAATTTACTGTATGTCGATTTTGAGCTACTTCGCTTGATATTTTGCTTCACTTTAGTTTGTGGGTCATGCTTACTATTTTATGAATGTTGTTACATCTAATAAAGTAGTTTCTGCTTGCTCCTTTTGTAGACGAGAATATAAAATGCCCAACAATTACTCCAGGGTATGTAGCTGCCACTTTAGAAATGGTAAGAAGTCCAATGGTCCAGAGATTTTTGAGTGAAATAGGGAAAAATTATTTCCTGAACAAAGAGGGTCTCTTCCAAAAAAAAAAAAAATGAGACTGCCTTATTGGGAAATGCTCTCACTAAAATGATCGTGGACGCTCACAAAAATGAGGCGCTATCCACTGAGAAAAGTAAGGAACAAAATCAAAAAGCAACACGAGAAGTTATCCTGGAGGCAGAATTGAACCTCATGAACAGAGATCTAAAAACTGCACAGGAACAGATCCAGTACAAAAACAAGTTGTTACTCTGTGGGAGAACTCTTAGGAGATGTTGTCAGAATGGAAACTGGGCTTCCTACAAAGAAGTATTTCAAATTGTTGTGAGATATGCCTTGAGGTTCAAAGATTCAAATATATATTTTGCTGGCTGGACGGTTGAATCTATCAGTTTTGAAGACCAGATTTTCATTACATTAATGAAAGTAAAGCAGAACTACACCATCCTGCATTTAGCTCAGCTATTTAATTGCAGTGTAGCTACAATTTCAAACATTATTTCAACATTTATTCACGTTTTACATGCCAATTTATTTAAGGACATTATAACATCTATTCCTTCGCGAGACAAAAACAAACTGTCTGCACCAGCTTCTTTTGATCAGTATGGTTCTTGCCGGATTATCATAGACTGCACTAGAGATGCCCCGATTCTAATTTCACCAGCCGATTCAGATACCGATTCTCATTGAAAAATAATCCGATTCAGATCTTTTGGGTTGCATAGATAATTGTTAATTTTATTATTTAAATATAATGCAAATAAACTATAAATATTGATGTATTATTCATTTGTATTTTTGGAAAAAAGACATACATGTATATACATTCACATACTGCCATACCATGCATCTGGTAACAAAACAGTCCATGGTTCTTGAAATCTGTTATTGATAATGGTAATTAATGTTAGTGGTACAGCTTTATCTATGATAATTAAGTCTTTCTTTTACTGCTGAACAAACTGCTGGACCTGTACTGTTGAGAGCAAATAAATGTTTCGGTTAATTACCATTAGTGATTCAATTATATCAGTGAGACGTCATTATCTTCTATCACTATCGATGTAGCCAGTAGTACTGAAGAAGAACTCACTTGCCACAGATGATGGAGGACAGGCTAAATACCGATAAGCTACTGAGGTTATTTTATGCGATACAAACAATACATCATATAGTCATGATCAAGAGAGAGATAGATAACTTTATGCATCGGCTGCTCAAATTACTTTTGTAATGCTAGCAAATAGTATGGCGCCTTACAGTGCCTTGCGTTGCGTGTTCACAACTCGAGTTGTGAAGGCGCAACGCGACTTTGTAAAAGTAAGGTGCAATATATTGGTATTGTGGTAGCATAACCGTAGATCTGGTTATATTAACAATGGTACATCAATAGGCACCCGTTAGCTAATAGAAATTAAACTATGTATGTATGTACTGTAAAACTAGAGCTAATGGCGAATTATACTGTGCCAAGTTTGAAACTCGAGTTGTACAACTCAAATTATCTTTACCAACTCGAGTTTGTAAATATAACTCGAGTTGTACAACTCGAGTTACACAACTCAAGTTCATCAAAAATCCAGGCCGTATTCTTTTAACTATGGTGCCTTACAGCGCCTTGCGTTGCGTGTTCACAACTTGAGTTGTACAACTCGAGTCTGGGTGTTTGATAAACTCGAGTTGTGTTATACGCAAAACTAACACAGGTTTGTAAAAAAAGCAAAGTGAGTAATTGGGGTGTCTCATTTACAGAACATTTACAGAAATTTAATTATAATAACTTAAATATATAGACACATTTAAATTATATATATTGGCGATATTTGCGCATATCTATTTCTATAAATATAACGAGACAAAAACTATTGTAGACTGTAAAAAGCAAACTAAAAAACAATCTATGTGAGAGCTGGGCCACTTCTTTTTCAAATGAAAAAAAGTTATCTCTCTAGAACCTGACAAGAAACTGAATGAACACTGAAAATGAACATAGAAATTATTTCAACGGCGTATAAAGATGCACAAAAATAAATTCCATATAGAAAATATAGCTAGAGAAAATGAAATGATGAGATGTTCTCAAGCCGAGTTGTTGAACTCGAGTTGCTGTTGAAAGAACTCGGCCTGGATTTTTGATGAACTCGATTTGTGTAACTCAAGTTGTACAACTCGAGTTATATTTACAAACTCGAGTTGGTAAATATAACTCGAGTTGTACAACTCGAGTTGCAAACTCGGCACACTATAATTCGCCATAGCTCTAGT
>NC_088709.1:1115326-1252826 GCF_963576615.1 Watersipora subatra | reverse complement strand
TGAGTTGATTGTTGTTGGTATTTGGGCAAGCCACATTTTATGCGCCGGTGTTATTGCGCCCAGTGCCCCAATGACTACTGGGATTACAGTTGTTCTCACATTCCAGCATTTTTCAATTTCTTCTCCAAGAGGGAGATATTTCTCTACCTTTTCCTTTTCTTTGCTGGCTATATTGTAGTCATTGGGTACTGCTATATCTATTATAGTAGCCCTCTTGTTCTCCTTGTCTACCACCACTATATCTGGTTGGTTTGCTAGGACATGCTTGTCAGTTTGGATGTAGAAGTCCCAGAGGATCTTAGCCCGGTCATTTTCATTGACCTTACCAGGAGCCTCCCACCAGTGTTGTGGTTTATTAAGGCCATACTCATCACATAGACTTCTATACACAACACCTGCGACATGATTATGCCGCTCAGTGTATGCGTTCCCTGCTAGCTGCTTGCATCCACTGATGATGTGTTGGATGGTCTCAGGTGCATGTTTGCACAGTCCGCATCTAGGATCGTCTCTAGTGTATATGTATATATATATATATATATATATATATATATATATATATATATATATATAATTATATACAATTATATACAATTGTATATTATATACAATTGTATATTATATGCAATTGTACCAGCACGAAGTATTAGTTACTTGATAAGTTAACTCGCCCACCAGCGAGGAAAGTAACAATTTGATTTAAGTATGAGTAAAATTATCAACTCTCTATTTTACTCTCTACAAACTTTATTTTCAGGTGGTTTTTTGTGATTGCTTATTTACATGTAAACAGCGGTGACTCCTTCTCTAGTCTCTTGAGACTCAAAATACCAACCATTACAGATATGCTAGAAGATATAAGATATAATATGCAGAATTAGGATTACTGAAATTCACAAATGGCCATTGAAATATTAACTGATATCTGGACTGAACTGAGCAGCTCCTGTGGCTATAATTATTTGTTAGCGATCAACTTAAACCTTTACTCTGCTTTTCAAAACCAGCAAATCTCTTCACCCTGTTCAACCTCATTAGTAATTGGTTAACATTTATCTCTCTTCTAATCTCTTTAAAATTATCATTTCCATTAAAAGTCAAGCTGAGAAGCAAAGCTTTAAAACTGGCTAAATAATATATTTAATTAATTAAATTCACAAACTACTTATGTATGTAGTCTGAATCTCGCTGAGCAGTGACCAAGTTTAAATTGAATAAAGACAGGCTTTGAATTGCCAAGGAGGCGTATTGCAGCTCAAGGTAATGTTACCGTATAAATAAAAGGGTAAACTAGGAACTACGGAAACGTTTGATAACATGGAGAATACAACACTAAATTGTATAATCACGGCAAACTGATGATGGTACAGAAAGGGGGCCGGTGATGAGCCCGCTACATGCACAGGAATAATGAGCGCTAGCTTCATTTTTATCAACAACCTCTAATATAATGTATTTAGTGCTAGTAGCTTAGTCTTCTTATTGTCAGAGCTACTCTCCCTTGTTTGTTTGTTTGTATGTATTATGTAAGCCTAATATTACCCTCTAGAAACAAATAAAATTATAGAGACGAAGACTCGTTGCGGATTAATATAGCTAGTCATACTGCGAGCCCATGTAAAGATTTCGCGACTCAAAGAGGCATGGAAACTGTCAGTGAGTCCACCAGGTACTTTTTGAAAGATACTTCAAGGCTATTCACATCCCGTATCTTTTTCTGATGTGAACTGGTAGAAAGTTCCATTCATCAGAAAGGTGGTATGCAACATGTATCTGGCCACATGCAGACAGGAAATTGGGTTGTCCAATAAATAGCTCATAGTTGCGAGCAGAGGAATCAGTGTGAGCTAAAAGTCTGTGGGTATACACAGTAGTTGTGGGTATATATAGTAGTTGTGGGTATATACAGTAGTTGTGGGTATATACAGTAGTTGTGGGTATATACAGTAGTTGTAGCTCATAACAGATTATAAATAGTAGTTCATGCTAAATATTGCATAATCTAACATACATGTACGTTAGTTAATCTGTAGATTTGCTCATATGTGGGATTGGCAAAGGTATAATTTGAGTGTACCCTGACATTCCTTGATTACCGTCAGCAAGTGTATCCAGTTTATGGATCCTGTTGTACTTTATCGATCAATTTTATCGACTAAGTGATATAGTTTCATGTACCATTTCTGAATGTGTTTCACACATCCAGAGTCAGTATATATCAAGGCTTTATACTCACTGCATTCTGTCTTTTTATATCATACATTCTGTGTGTAACACTCATGCAGCCTGTGTTCTATGCGTTCTCTGTACTTCGCTTATATACAACAACTATCTAGTTCACATTTTATGTACCCTGTCTATGCATTTTATTCACTCCGTCTATGTGTTCCATATACCTTTTCACAGCATACATGTATATCCTATGCACACGCTTATGCATGTACCCTGATGACATGTACTTTTTTGTACGTAAAATTTAGGCCTTTTATGTGTTTTATGCTCTGGTCCCAGATGCTCAGTATACCCTGCTGAGATGAGCTCATTCGGTTGTACAATGTTTGTGTGGCGAGTACACAGCTACTAACTACATCGTTATTGATGTACACAGGTACTTCGTGTTTGCTTATTGTTAGACTAAACAAGGCTAATCCACATATTGTAATAATCTCTTGTCGGCCTCCCACATGTATAAATTTATCCTCTTGATAACTATTAGCCACCTCACTTTTTACTAGCATACTGTATACCATTTCTATTTCCATTCTTATTTTATAACATAGAGAGTGTGTAAGGACTTATCATAATTAGAGCATTGTTACCCAACCGATGGACAAATTAACCTTGACATAGCAGATCTTGTCATAACATGAAGAACAGCTAGGCAGTCCCAATCAGTATGCGACAACTTCTTACTCTCTTTATTAATAATGCCGCATGTTGCTATTCTACAACTATGGACAACAGAGGGACCAGATTTCTAGAACTTGTACGTAAGCGAGTCTCTCTACACTCTTAATAGTGTACTGGTTGATTAGAGTCAGCGAATGTCCTCAAATACGATTTATATGTCGAGTAGTAGCATTAACATAGCGAGCTTTATCCCCCGCACCAATGGAATAGAGAGTTTATTTGATGCATTTCCAAGTACACTGGCTAAACTCCTGTACCTCAATAACGCCGTCTAGCTCAAATCAATAGATAAGTTTAAATCTTTCTTCATAACGGTAAGGGTGGGTGCTCCCCTCCTCGCTTAGATTAAACTAAGAGCTTTACACGGAGGATTATCTTTGTTAAATCAGCCTTTTATTTGATATACAGAAGAAATCTAGTATAACATCACACACACACGACTCATAATATGAAGATAAGACAACTCCTACCAATTAACAGCTTGGTAAATCGTTGAATAGGGAATCAAATGGGACTTCATGTCATCCTCCACAAGAGCGAAACCAGAATGAGTGAAGTTTTAGATTAGTACACAACTAGAGGTAAAGGTAGCCACAAGAACAGCAAGATTGGGAAGCTCGTGCTGTTGTCATAGTTCAGATGAAGGGCACATACAAAGCTGACCAGAAGCGTGTACACTGTAATTAAGCTGGATAAGTAAAGTGCACTTATATCAAATACGAGTATATCTTATATCACAGATTCATTAAAGGCCTGAAATCAAAATTATATAAAATTATTAAATCTATAAAAATACGATGCAAGGATAGCACAGTTATTTAAGACTACAAATATTTGAATACAAAACATCAAATCACCAAATATAAAAATAGATGCACAATTGAAAGAACATAAATGTGATAAAACAATGCAAATCAGCTTATAAAAAACAGGCTGATGAAAAAGTGATAAACGAGTGAATATCACGAGCCAATCATAAACCATATAAAAATGTAACTAAAATTTCCTTAGCCTCCACACCCACCACCACATCCCCCTCCACCACCACATCCCCCTCCGCCACCACATCCACCTCCACCACCACATCCACCTCCGCCACCACATCCACCTCCGCCACCACATCCACCTCCACCACCACATCCACCTCCATCGCCACCTCCACACCCACCTCCCCCACCACAGCCACCGCAACCACCTCCGCAACCACCTCCACCATCTCCAGCGCATGCGCAGGCATCACCTCCTGTTCCACCACAAGCCGCGCAAGCAGCAAGGCCAGCACACGCTCCGGCGCATCCAGCGGCGTGCAGACCAGAATGTATATAGTGGTGGTGAAGATAGTAGTTTGAAGGAGAAGCCATCATCCAGCCAGCAGCGGCAACAAGAGCCAAATTGGCTCCATCATTGTATGAGACAGTCCTAGTTCCACGAGAGATGTTGCGGTATCGGGGAGGAGGTGGCTGAACACCAAGTTTGTTAGCATTGACTGGAGGAGCCAGACCAGGAGGAGGTGGCTGACAAAGGCAGGTCAGTACGGCAATACTGAACGCAATACACAGCTTCTCCCCGACGTCTGCTGCATGACCGATTTCCACCTAAAATATGTTCAAACGAGCAATAATGGAATTGTTGCATCTGTTTCAGGTACAACTTATAAGAACCCATAGAATTACTTGCTTCAACTCTAATCACATTATAAGCTTGATATGTAGTATCAACTATATAGTGTATACATATAAACTGCAAGAGTATGTATTGTATTGAATATACTTACACTGTAAGAGTCTGTATTGAATATACTTACACCGTAAGAGTATGTATTGTATTGAATATACCTAAACTGTAAGAGTCTGTATTGTATTGAATATACTTACACCGTAAGAGTATGTATTGTATTGAATATGTCTAAACTGTAAGAGTCTGTATTGTATTGAATATACCTAAACTGTAAGAGTATGTATTGTATTGTATATACTTAAACTGTAAGAGTATGTATTGTATATACCTAAACTGTAAGAGTATGTATTGTATTGAATATACCTAAACTGTAAGAGTATGTATTGTATTGAATATAACTAAACTGTAAGAGTATGCATTGAATATACCTAAACTGTAAGAGTCTGTAATGTGTTGAATATACCTAAACTGTAAGAGTATGTATTGCATTGAATATACCTGAACTGTAACAGTATGTATTGTATTGAATATACCTAAACTGTAAGAGTATGTATTGTATTGAATATACCTAAACTGTAAGAGTATGTATTGTATTGAATATACCTAAACTGTAAGAGTATGTATTGTATTGAATATACCTAAACTGTAAGAGTATGTATTGCATTGAATACACCTAAACTGTAAGAGTTTATATTGTATTGAATATAACTAAACTGTAAGAGTATGTATTATATTGAATATACCTAAACTGTAAGAGTATGTATTGTATTGAATATAACTAAACTGTAAGAGTCTGTAATGTATTGAATATACTTACACCATAAGAGTATGTATTGTATTGTATGTACCTGAACTGTAAGAGTATGTATTGTATTGAATATACCTAAACTGTAAGAGTATGTATTGTATTGAATATACCTAAACTGTAAGATTCTGTAATGTATTGAATATACTTACACCATAAGAGTATGTATTGTATTGAATATACCTAAACTGTAAGAGTATGTATTGTATTGAATATACCTAAACTGTAAGAGTATGTATTGTATTGAATATAACTAAACTGTGAGAGTATGTATTATATTGAATATACCTGAACTGTAAGAATATGTATTATATTGAATATACCTAAACTGTAAGAGTATGTATTGTATTGAATATACCTGAAGTGTAAAAGAATGTATTGTATTGAATGTACGCCAACTGTAAGAGTCTCTAAGAACTCTTAGTATATTTTTTAAACAAACCGTAAAAACATAATAACCATATATATAATATATTATATATATATAATAATAAAAACATAACTGTTTATCTTCATTTGTAAAATTTAAATCAGAAACTTGACAAGAGCGAACAAACCAAAATGTCATTTGATCTTACTTTTCCTGTTAAGTCAACTTTCATGTCGCCTACAGTCAAGGAATTGCCAAAGACATTGTGGGAGGGCTGGTTTCTCCATACACCCTTATTATCTCTGTCGCTAATTCTAACTTTCAGGTTTCCAGGATTTCCAGGAACACCTCGTCTGGACCTGGTCCCTGTAAAAAGTCATAAATGGAAATGGTCGTAGGAACAAGTTTGTTCGCTGACTGCCTTACATTTTACATTTGATCTTTTGTGGGTAAAGGCAAGCTAAAATAAATATTTTGAAAACTTTTCACTCTCACTATATTAAAGGTTCACTTGCAACAAAATTCACGTTACAATTATTTGGTATCAAAAGGTTCACCATGTCTTACTCTGCTGTGTTGTAGGTGCAAAATATGTGGAAATGTGATTACAAGCTCTTTAAAGCTCAAACACGAACAGTTAATCGCAGCCATCATAACAATGCCGTCGGTTGGAATCCCTTCATTTTGAAGACGTACTCAACTCGACGTAGGTACTGTTTTGACACGTGATGTTACCATGTAAATTGAAAGACAAAAAAGGCTCGATATCAAATGTCTCGTAGCACTAGTTTATGACAAACACTTGGAGTTCTACCGGAAAGCCCTTATCATATATATATGCTCGCTACTTTACAGTTTCATTTCAGCTTGGTCTAATCATTTAACCCTAATCTGATCATGTGACCCATACTTTCTGCCAAATGACGCAAACAAGTTATGCAGCATTTTTTGACCACCATAGGTGACCAATAAGCTCCTCATGTTTATCAGAGGATGATATGCACTCCTTCGAGCTAAGGTTAAAAAATTAAACAAATTTTCACGTAGGCTTTGAGATATCAGTGCTCAAAGTGACAGCATTACAATGATAATGAAATAGACGTGTAAGGACAATAGGCATGGTTTTTATTGAATGCATGAAGTATATTTCTGAAAATATTCCCAGGAATGAGGTTGCATGAAAGTGTGAAAAGAAGCACGTGTTCAACTATGTCCCATTTGAGTTGTTTTGAATAGGGATTCCAACCTACGGCGTTTTCATGACGGCTGTGATTAACTGTTCGTTTTTGAGCTTTAAAGACCTTGTCATCACATTTCCACATATTTTGCACATACAACACATCAGAGTAAAACATAGTGAACCTTTTAATACCAAATAACTGTAATGTGAACTTTGTTGAAAGTCAACCTTTAATCATATTTTGCTTCTCTTGCGCCGATGAGAAGTTTGATGAAACTTTTAAGTATCGCAGAGTCTTATGCCCACTTGTCCGGTTATTTGTAGCAAAAGTACTTCATGTATTAATGTTAATAAAAGGTAATGTTAAGATTTATAATACTAAAAAGATGTCTTTCAGTGCCTATGAGCAAGTTGATAAGTAACACAAGTAACAATAGGAACTCTTCAAACTCTCTACCAACTATTATATAATGCATAAGATTCACAGTATACCAAAGAGAAGTGATCATGGAATAAATGAGGTCAAGAGTTAATTCTAAATGTTGTCTGTACTTGCTAACCAAGAAACAAACTGTATTCCGAACAATGGAGACAAATAGAACTTCCACATCATTCTACTGGAGTGAAGAAAGTGTGTGTTTCACGAGAGGAAGTCAGCCGTCTTTACTCAGCGGTTCGAAATTTAAGGGTAGTACTCAACTAACCTTAAGTATTGATCAAAAAAGACTCGATAGGTCAGTTATCTTAGTGGATGTAGTATAAGGTCAGAAGATAAGTTATCAACCATTTCATTGCCTTAGTGTGCATGTAATCTGACACATTAATTGCTTTTTTATTCCACATACTATAATCTTTTTGGAGAGTCAACATTTACAGACTTGAGGCTGGGTTCACAGTACATCGTCGTATGTCGGCAATGTCCTCTAAGTGATGATTGGTCAACTATGTGCACTTTAATTAATGGCATCATCCAGAGCCGTATAGTTTCACAGAGTCCCGCGACCAACAGAAGCGTATACGGGAGCTCGCTCGATTCCAAACAAACAGGCCACGCCTACTATTTTTATATAAGTTATAATGGAGAGGTCGCAACATTAATCAACAAAAACTACTCCCATTAGCAGTCGCTTTAAGATTGATTGTTGTATCATAAACCATTTGAAAGAAAACAAAATTTTCTACAAAAATCTGCTAATAACGTTTTTGTAAAAACGTAAAGTAAATGCAAAAAGAGTGGTATTGAGAACGAGATATGAATATTCCATTAGAGATCAGTATGTCGATCTGGTTTGTTTGGAGTCTGATGTTTTTGTTTCCGGTTTTGGTCGCTAGACTTTTTAAAGCTATATGACTCTGCCAGTACAGAGCTGTATAACTTCACAGAGTTTTGCTGCTAACGGATGCGCATATCGGAGCTCGCACAGCTCCAAAAAAACAAGCCGCCGCCCACTATTGTTTTATATAAGTTATAATGGAGAGGCCGCAACACTAACAAACAAAAATTACTCCCATTGGCAGTCGCTCTGAAATTGATTGTTGTATTATACACCATTTGAAAAAAAGACAAAATTCTCTACAAGAAACTACCAATGATTCTTTGCAATAAAGTAAAGTAAGTGCAAAAGAGTGAGATGTTGAGAGCGGTATTGAGAGGGAGGTAAGAATATTCCATTGGAGATCAGTATGTCGATCGGGTTTGTTTGGAATCAAGCGTTTTTGTTTCCGGCTTTTGGTCACGGGACTCTGTGAAACTATACGACACTGGCATCATCGAGGAAGCGCCGATACGTCAGAAAAGTTTGCTCCGTCAAACTTTCCCGATAGTTGACCGACCATCTGCGACAGCCTATGCGATGTGCACTGCTTTGGCAATGATGATTGGCCTTTGTGGATTGATCTACTGTATATTTTATTTGATAACAGTCGCTGCGGGACTGATATTTCATAATTTCCGTGACTGAATTGCATAATAAATGTAATGGAATGCGGATGGGTTTGGGATAGTGTGAACATTGTTATCACAAACAATCACCGAAGTATTATATGATTAACACCAACATATGGTGATATAGAGTTAACCAGCCTTGAGCTGCCATAGCAAAATGTTTCTATTGAAGGAACCGAGGTGACTATTTTGCAAAAATCAATACAAATCTATTTCCAACTGACAAGTATGTATATTGTATGACAAGATTGCCAATAAACATGAATAGAAGAACAGCAGTGCTTTCTATAAATAGTATTCCTAGAATATCCAAGAAACCTCAAGTAGACCAAAGCATGACTCAGAGACAAACCCAGAGTAGACTGAAGTATGACTTAGAGAGACCTAGACTAGACTAAAGCATGACTCAGAAAAAGCCTAAAGCAGACTGATGCATGACTCAAAGAGAGACCTAGAGTAGACTAAAGCATGACTCAGAAAAAGACCTTGAATAGACTAAAGCATGACTCAGAGAAAGACTTAAAGTAGACTGAAGCATGACTAAGTTTATTCTAAGCTACCATGATGTGAGTAGCCAGTGATTGAAAATGTTATAATGAATGAGATTATAGATACAGAAGCATTAATTACCAACAATGACAGCATCCTAGCAATAGAGCAAAAGCTGAGGCGATAGAAGCTTTGCTATCTTGAAGGGAGATGTGCACGAATTAGATAGGGTAACTCCAAATGTGACTCAACCATCTCAATCAGCTAGCTATTCATAATCACAATACCTCGATATACAAGTGTCCCAACATATACAAAATTTGAGATACGAGGAAAATTTTGAGCAAACTCTTGCTTTGAGATACGAGTCTACAAAACTAGGTGAGAATTGACATATGAGCTCAGTCCAAAAACGAACTGGACTCATATGCTGAAGTATAAATGTAATACATATATTCATGCAGCCGACTCTTTCATGAGGGTTGGTAAATGCTGTCAGTTTGTCAGAAGCAGGTGCTTAGTTTGAATATAAATGCCTACTAGAAAATGATGAGTGTATGCTAGTCAAGTTACCAAAAGGAAGCGCGGTGTTCAAGTCAGAGTTCTATGCAAGTAAAATTCAAATCCCGCTGATGAAACCATAAAAAGCTGATCAAGATAGTACATCTGAAAGGCAAAACAAAACTGGCAGATATGGGAATGGCATAGTTGGGTTAGCTCTAATATAAACTCACTAAAACTCAATAAACCTCCAAGAAATTAATCCCCAAACGACAGAAACGCACTTTAGTAAGGTGCTGCAAATGTTCCTACAAAGTTTCCCTGGCTGAAAAAAACACTGTAATGCTCCAACATGGTGTATTTCCTCAACACTTGACCTAAATGTGATGTCGCTCAACTGCAATTAATGAACAATGATGTTAATATGAAACATGAAAACGACACTAACCTGGTACCCCTTTTACCATGTTGGCCCAGTGTCCAAAAATAATAGCCTTGTCTCCTTGTGAAGTCTTAACCAGCATCGCCCGCTCCCCTTCGCGTCTTCGTAACGTCACAACGGTTTGTGGGCTCTTTATCTATACATATGACAGTAGCGATTATGACGAATACAGAAAAAAGTGATATATTGTTGCTAGAGTACTATTTTTTAGTGTGCATTTCATTGAGAAAGGCAAATAATGTGTATATACAAATCTCAGCATTTGTCTGTGTCGTCTGTTGTTCATGTGTCCAGTTATGGCGATAAAGTTTTAAAAACGCAAAATCCGCTTTGCACTGGATTTGAACTCGGAACCGGCAATCCGCAGACCAGCGAGCTATTCCACAACACTACAATGTCTTTGCCACACTATAAAATAATAGTGTATATATTTATGCGCAGTTTTAGAACATACTAGCACACCTCAAGTTCATGATCGCGTGAGAGATCATTACGCATAACATAACGCAAACTGGCTTCAGACGAAGGACATGGCTCTTATTATAGTAAGCTATCAGCTTTACTATTTTCAGTTACTCAAATTCATTACTTTAACTAATTACTCATATTTATTCATTTCTCAAATTTTATTCCCTGCCACGCTGGGTATTCATCTAGTACTATACAAAACTGGTACCCTTCTTTGCCGATCATACAGATGAAATTTATTTGACCTTGAACACTGCATTTGATGAAATTGATTCGACTTTATGTTCTGCATTTGATGGAAATGATTTAACTGTAAATACTGCATTTGATACAATTGATTTGACTTTAAATACTGCATTTGATACAATTGATTGGGACTTTAAATACTGCATTTGATACAATTGATTGGGACTTTAAATACTGCATTTGGTACAAATAATTGGACTTTAAATACTGCATTTGATACAATTGATTTTACTTTAAATACTGCATTTGATACAATTGATTTGACTTTAAATACTACATTTGATACAATTGATTGGACTTTAAATACTGCATTTGATACAATTGATTGGACTTTAAATACTGCATTTGATACAATTGATTGGGACTTTAAATACTGCATTTGGTACAATTGATTGGACTTTAAATACTGCATTTGATACAATTGATTTGACTTTAAATACTGCATCTGATACAATTGATTTGACTTTAAACACTGCATTTGATACAATTGATTGGACTTTAAATACTGCATTTGATACAATAGATTGGACTTTAAATACTGCATTTGATACAATTGATTGGACTTTAAATACTGCATTTGATACAATTGATTGGACTTTAAATACTGCATTTGATACAATTGATTGGACTTTAAATACTGCATTTGATACAATTGATTGGACATTAAATACTGCATTTGATACAATTGATTGGGACTTTAAATACTGCATTTGGTACAATTGATTGGACTTTGAATACTCATTTGATACAATTGATTGGACGTTAAATACTGCATTTGATACAATTGATTGGACTTTAAATACTGCATTTGATACAATTGATTTTACTTTAAATACTGCATTTGATACAATTGATTGGACTTTAAATACAGCATTTGATACAATTGATTGGACTTTAAATACTGCAATTGATACAATCGATTGGACTTTAAATACTGCATTTGATACAATCGATTGGACTTTAAATACTGCATTTGATACAATTGATTGGACTTTAAATACTGCATTTGATACAATTGATTGGACTTTAAATACTGCATTTGATACAATTGATTGGGACTTTAAATACTGCATTTGATACAATTGATTGGACATTAAATACTGCATTTGATACAATTGATTGGGACTTTAAATACTGCATTTGGTACAATTGATTGGACTTTGAATACTCATTTGATACAATTGATTGGACGTTAAATACTGCATTTGATACAATTGATTGGACTTTAAATACTGCATTTGATACAATTGATTTTACTTTAAATACTGCATTTGATACAATTGATTGGACTTTAAATACAGCATTTGATACAATTGATTGGACTTTAAATACTGCAATTGATACAATCGATTGGACTTTAAATACTGCATTTGATACAATCGATTGGACTTTAAATACTGCATTTGATACAATTGATTGGACTTTAAATACTGCATTTGATACAATTGATTGGACTTTAAATACTGCATTTGATACAATTGATTGGGACTTTAAATACTGCATTTGGTACAATTGATTGGACTTTAAATACTGCATTTGATACAATTGATTGGACTTTAAATACTGCATTTGATACAATTGATTGGACTTTAAATACAGCATTTGATACAATTGATTGGACTTTAAATACTGCAATTGATACAATCGATTGGACTTTAAATACTGCATTTGATACAATCGATTGGACTTTAAATACTGCATTTGATACAATTGATTTTACTTTAAATACTGCATTTGATACAATTGATTGGACTTTAAATACTGCATTTGATACAATTGATTGGACTTTAAATACTGCATTTGATACAATTGATTGGACTTTAAATACTGCATTTGATACAATTGATTGGACTTTAAATACTGCATTTGATACAATTGATTTGACTTTAAATACTGCATTTGATACAATTGATTGGAATTTAAATACTGCATTTGATACAATTGATTGGGACTTTAAATACTGCATTTGGTACAATTAATTGGACTTTAAATACTGCATTTGATACAATTGATTTTACTTTAAATACTGCATTTGATACAATTGATTTGACTTTAAATACTGCATTTGATACAATTGATTGGGACTTTAAATACTGCATTTGGTACAATTGATTGGACTTTAAATACTGCATTTGATACAATTGACTTGACTTTAAATACTGCATTTGATACAATTGATTGGACTTTAAATACTGCATTTGATACAATTGATTGGACTTTAAATACTGCATTTGATACAATTGATTGGACTTTAAATACTGCATTTGATACAATTGATTGGACATTAAATACTGCATTTGATACAATTGATTGGACTTTAAATACAGCATTTGATACAATTGATTGGACTTTAAATACTGCAATTGATACAATCGATTGGACTTTAAATACTGCATTTGATACAATCGATTGGACTTTAAATACTGCATTTGATACAATTGATTGGAATTTAAATACTGCATTTGATACAATTGATTGGGACTTTAAATACTGCATTTGGTACAATTAATTGGACTTTAAATACTGCATTTGATACAATTGATTTTACTTTAAATACTGCATTTGATACAATTGATTTGACTTTAAATACTGCATTTGATACAATTGATTGGGACTTTAAATACTGCATTTGGTACAATTGATTGGACTTTAAATACTGCATTTGATACAATTGATTTGACTTTAAATACTGCATTTGATACAATTGATTGGACTTTAAATACTGCATTTGATACAATTGATTGGACTTTAAATACTGCATTTGATACAATTGATTGGACTTTAAATACTGCATTTGATACAATTGATTTGACTTTAAATACTGCATTTGATACAATTGATTTTACTTTAAATACTGCATTTGATACAATCGATTGGACTTTAAATACTGCATTTGATACAATTGATTTTACTTTAAATACTGCATTTGATACAATTGATTGGACTTTAAATACTGCATTTGATACAATTGATTGGACTTTAAATACTGCATTTGATACAATTGATTGGACTTTAAATACTGCATTTGATACAATTAATTGGTCTTTAAATACTACATTTGATACAATTGATTGGACTTTGAATACTGCATTTGATACAATTGATTGGACGTTAAATACTGCATTTGATACAATTGATTGGACTTTAAATACTGCATTTGATACAATTGATTTTACTTTAAATACTGCATTTGATACAATTGATTGGACTTTAAATACTGCATTTGATACAATTGATTGGACTTTAAATACTGCATTTGATACAATTGATTTGACTTTAAATACTGCATTTGATACAATCGATTGGACTTTAAATACTGCATTTGATACAATTGATTGGACTTTAAATACTGCATTTGATGAAATGGATTGGACTTTAAATACTGCATTTGATACAATTGATTGGACTTTAAATACTGCATTTGATACAATTGATTGGACTTTAAATACTGCATTTGATACAATTGATTGGGACTTTAAATACTGCATTTGGTACAATTAATTGGACTTTAAATACTGCATTTGATACAATTGATTTTACTTTAAATATTGCATTTGATACAATTGATTTGACTTTAAATACTACATTTGATACAATTGATTGGACTTTAAATACTGCAATTGATACAATTGATTTTACTTTAAATACTGCATTTGATACAATTGATTTGACTTTAAATACTGCATTTGATACAATTGATTGGACTTTAAATACTGCATTTGATACAATTGATTGGACTTTAAATACTGCATTTGATACAATTGATTGGACTTTAAATACTGCATTTGATACAATTAATTGGACTTTAAATACTACATTTGATACAATTGATTGGACTTTGAATACTGCATTTGATACAATTGATTGGACGTTAAATACTGCATTTGATACAATTGATTGGACTTTAAATACTGCATTTGATACAATTGATTTGACTTTAAATACTGCATTTGATACAATTGATTGGACTTTAAATACTGCATTTGATACAATTGATTTTACTTTAAATACTGCATTTGATACAATTGATTGGACTTTAAATACTGCATTTGATACAATTGATTGGACTTTAAATACTGCATTTGATACAATTGATTGGACTTTAAATACTGCATTTGATACAATTGATTTGACTTTAAATACTGCATTTGATACAATCGATTGGACTTTAAATACTGCATTTGATACAATTGATTGGACTTTAAATACTGTATTTGATACAATTGATTGGACTTTAAATACTGCATTTGACACAATTGATTGGACTTTAAATACTGCATTTGATACAATTGATTTTACTTTAAATACTGCATTTGATACAATTGATTTGACTTTAAATACTACATTTGATACAATTGATTGGACTTTAAATACTGCATTTGATACAATTGATTGGACTTTAAATACTGCATTTGATACAATCGATTGGACTCTAAATACTGCATTTGATGAAATGGATTGGACTTTAAATACTGCATTTGATACAATTGATTGGACTTTAAATACTGCATTTGATACAATTGTTTTGACTTTAAATACTGAAGTTGATAAATTGATTTGACTTTGAATACTGCATTTGATGAAACAACCATCTTTAGCTATTTCAAGATGACAGCCACTATTTAATTTTAAGCAATATAATGTACACGTTTCAGTTGGATTGGCAGCCAATACAGCTCTGATGGAGACTCTAGTGATCAAATATTGGTATTGATTGTTAAAAGCCCCAGATGTAAACCTCATTCCAGGAAACAAAAAACAGTCGATTGAGGTCTATGGATTGAGGTCTATGGATTGAGGTTTATGGATTGAGGTTTATGGATTGAGGTCTATGAATTGAGTTCTATGGATTGAGGTCTATGGATTGAGGTCTATCGATTGAGGTCTATCGATTGAGGTCTATCGATTGAGGTCTATAGATTGAGGTCTATAGATTGAGGTCTATCGATTGAGGTCTATAGATTGAGGTCTATAGATTGAGGTCTAAAGATTGAGGTCTATGAATAAAGGTCTATAGATTGAGGTCTATATATTGAGGTCTATGCATTGAAGTCTATGGATTGAGGTCTATGGATTGAGGTCTATGGATTGAAGTCTATAGATTGAGGTCTATGGATTGAGGTCTATAGATTGAGGTCTATATATTGAGGTCTATAGATTGAGAGCTATGGATTGAAGTCTATGGATTGAGGTCTATGGACTGAGGTCTATGGATTGAGGTCTATGGATTTAGGTCTATGGGTTGAGGTATATAAATTGAGGTCTATGGATTGAGTGAGATCTATGGATTCAGATCTAGTTTGAGATCTACAGATTGAGATCTATGGATTGAGGTCTATGAATTGATGTCTATGGTAATGCTGTATGATTGGTCAAAATGAGACAGATGAAGAAGTGTGCATAATTTAGACAGAGATCATCTGGTGCTAGCTAAGAGCTACTTTTACTAATGGGGAGTTATTATGGGGCCAATAAGTGGCTAATCATAGCATGCAGAACACGATAACTCCAAATTGCCGAATTTAACACATACTCGTAGAGCAGAGCTCAGGATGAAAAATGATATTTTGATTATTTCAGGGAATTGTAGAGCTAGCACTAACCATCATGTTGTCATCCTCAGGAAGCTGCTCGGTTCCCACAAGGTGCGAGATAGCCACCATACGATCTCTGAAGTAGATCTGCACACAGGACATAAGAAGAGGCTGGCTGTGGATAACTCTAGCTGTAAAGAGATCAGCTCCAGTGCCGTGCACACTTAGCCTGTTTTAAAAACATAATCCATGGTGGCTACGAAAAGCAAAAGTGTTCTAGCTGCTTCTTATCGGCCTGTGTTTTTGTCAAACAATTCTGATCGCTCTGTAATGGTTAGCTCTTATATGTGGAAGCTATAACAAGACTATGTATAGCTTAAGATCATAAAGCTGATAATTCCTAGCCTATAAACTTGACAGTGAGTTAGCAATGATAGTTATTATTTCTTTTTCAGTTAATAAAAAGATACTGATTTACTTCCTTGCATTACTAAACCAATACGCAGTTATAATATGCACCCAACTCAATCATTTAACATGAACTGAAATGAATACATGACAGGAGGAAACAAAGTTAAAGAAAGCACATGTTGTGCTTAGCTAGTCCACTAATGTATATTAACATTAAAGACTAACTGAGTTCTTTGCAGGCATGTTTATGATTGGTGCATAAAGTATGGCTTCTATATTCACTACGGGCATGGTTACAACAAGTATGTTTACTACAGGTATGATTACTACAGGTATGATTACTACAGGTATGATTACTACAGGTATGATTACTACAGGTATGATTACTACAGGTATGATTACTACAGGTATGGTTACTACAGGTATGTTTACTACAGATATGTTTACTACAGGTATGTTTACTACAGGCATGGTTACTACAGGTATGTTTACTACAGGTATGGTTACTACAGGTATAGTTACTACAGGCATGGTTACTACAGGTATGATTACTACAGGTATGGCTACTACAAGTATAATTACTACACGTATGATTAGGACTTCACTACTGAATGGATAACTGCATTATTACCAATAAAGGTTCACTACCCAGCAACTTCTCTCATCCAAAAATAGCTGTACACGATGAGATTGTCCTTGTGGTATGTTATTCCTTTGGGAGAAAACTAAACTGTGAATAGATTATCATGTAAAACTTTTCCTCTTACTATAAAACCATGTATAAAGATTATGCCCACTCACACGTGATTGGCTACAGTGCAGTAAAGATTATGCACACTCACGCGTGACTGGCTACAGTGCAATAAAGATTATACACACTCACACATGATTGGCTACAGTGCAGTAAAGATTATGCACACACACACGATTGGCTACAGTGCAGTAAAGATTATGCCCACTCACACGTGATTGGCTACAGTGCAGTAAAGATTATACACACTCACACATGATTGGCTACAGTGCAGTAAAGATTATACACACACATGATTGACTACAGTGCAGTAAAGATTATGCACACACACACGATTGGCTACAGTGCAGCAAAGATTATACACACTCACACACGATTGGCTACAGTGCAGTAAAGATTATGCACACTCACACATGATTGGCTACAGTGCAGTAAAGATTATGCACACTCACGCGTGACTGGCTACAGTGCAATAAAGATTATACACACGATTGGCTACAGTGCAGTAAAGATTATGCCCACTCACACGTGATTGGCTACAGTGCAGTAAAGATTATACACACTCACACATGATTGGCTACAGTGCAGTAAAGATTATACACACTCACACATGATTGGCTACAGTGCAGTAAAGATTATGCACACACACACGATTGGCTACAGTGCAGCAAAGATTATACACACTCACACACGATTGGCTACAGTGCAGTAAAGATTATGCACACTCACACATGATTGGCTACAGTGCAGTGGTTGACTACACCAGGAGGCAGCCTTCGCAAAGGTACAGGACCCCACATCTCTTCCACTGTTTCAGGCATCACAACATTTGAAAATGCTCCAGCTTTCAGTGTCAGTCTAATGCTGCCATTTGTACCTCCAGACACTTCACCTTAAAATCAAAAAGAAACAACAGTAAAAAGAAACCAGATAACTCCCTCTAAACTGGAAAGAGAAAACAGAAGACGAGTCAGATGGTGTGACACACATACGCCACGCAGAATAGTGTAACACACACATGTAACACTCAGATGGTGTGACATCCATGTAACACTCAAATGGTGTGACATACATGTTGCAGTCACGTGGTGTGATAGAGATATGACACGCAGATGGTGTGCTATACATACAACACTAAGATTGGCTTGACAAACATATAATACTCGAATGGTGTGACATACATGTAGCACTCAGATAGCATAACATACATGTGACCCTCAGATGGTATGACATACATATGACACTCACAATGGTGTGACACACGTGCAATGCTCAAATGGTATGACATACATGCGACATTCAGAATGATATAACATACATGTGACCCTCAGATGGTATGACATACATGTGACACCCACAATGGTGTGACACACATGCAACGCTCAAATGGTATGACATACATGCGACATTCAGAATGATATAACATACATGTGACCCTCAGATGGTATGACACACATATGACACTCACAATGGTGTGACACACATACAACGCTCAAATGGTATGACATACATGCAACATTCAGAATGACATAGCATACATGTGACCCTCAGATGGTATGACATACATATGACACTCACAATTGTGTGACACACATGCAATGCTCAAATGGTATGACACACATGCGACATTCAGAACGATATAACATATATGTGACCCTCAGATGGTATGACACACATATGACACTCACAATGGTGTGACACACATGCAACGCTCAAATGGTATGACACACATGCGACATTCAGAATGATATAACATACATGTGACCCTCAGATGGTATAACATACATGTGACCCTCAGATGGTATAACATACATGTGACACTCACAATGGTGTGACACACATGCAACGCTCAAATGGTATGACACACATGCGACATTCAGAATGATATAACATACATGTGACCCTCAGATGGTATGACACATATGACACTCACAATGGTGTGACACACATGCAACGCTCAAATGGTATGACATACATGCGACATTCAGAATGACATAGCATACATGTGACCCTCAGATGGTATGACATACATGCTCTGATGGTATGACATACATGCGACATCCAGAATGATATAACATACATGTGACCCTCAGATGGTATGACATACATGTGACACCCACAATGGTGTGACACACATGCAACGCTCAAATGGTATGACACACATGCGACATTCAGAATGATATAACATACATGTGACCCTCAGATGGTATGACACACATATGACACTCACAATGGTGTGACACACATGCAACGCTCAAATGGTATGACATACATGCGACATTCAGAATGACATAGCATACATGTGACCCTCAGATGGTATGACATACATATGACACTCACAATTGTGTGACACACATGCAACGCTCAAATGGTATGACATACATGCGACATTCAGAATGATATAACATACATGTGACCCTCAGATGGTATGACACACATATGACACTCACAATGGTGTGACACACATGCAACGCTCAAATGGTATGACATACATGCGACATTCAGAATGACATAGCATACATGTGACCTTCAGATGGTATGACATACATATGACACTCACAATTGTGTGACACACATGCAACGCTCAAATGGGATGACATACATGCGACATTCAGAATGATATAACAAACATGTGACCCTCAGATGGTATGACACACATATGACACTCACAATGGTGTGACACACATGCAACGCTCAAATGGTATGACATACATGCGACATTCAGAATGACATAGCATACATGTGACCCTCAGATGGTATGACATACATGCTCTGATGGTATGACATACATGCGACATCCAGAATGATATTACATACATGTGACCCTCAGATGGTATGACATACATGTGACACCCACAATGGTGTGACACACATGCAACGCTCAAATGGTATGACACACATGCGACATTCAGAATGATATAACATACATGTGACCCTCAGATGGTATGACACACATATGACACTCACAATGATGTGACACACATGCAACGCTCAAATGGTATGACATACATGCGACATTCAGAATGACATAGCATACATGTGACCCTCAGATGGTATAACATACATGTGACCCTCAGATGGTATAACATACATGTGACACTCACAATGGTGTGACACACATGCAACGCTCAAATGGTATGACACACATGCGACATTCAGAATGATATAACATACATGTGACCCTCAGATGGTATGACACATATGACACTCACAATGGTGTGACACACATGCAACGCTCAAATGGTATGACATACATGCGACATTCAGAATGACATAGCATACATGTGACCCTCAGATGGTATGACATACATGCTCTGATGGTATGACATACATGCGACATCCAGAATGATATAACATACATGTGACCCTCAGATGGTATGACATACATGTGACACCCACAATGGTGTGACACACATGCAACGCTCAAATGGTATGACACACATGCGACATTCGGAATGATATAACATACATGTGACCCTCAGATGGTATGACACACATATGACACTCACAATGGTGTGACACACATGCAACGCTCAAATGGTATGACATACATGCGACATTCAGAATGACATAGCATACATGTGACCCTCAGATGGTATGACATACATATGACACTCACAATTGTGTGACACACATGCAACGCTCAAATGGTATGACATACATGCGACATTCAGAATGATATAACATACATGTGACCCTCAGATGGTATGACACACATATGACACTCACAATGGTGTGACACACATGCAACGCTCAAATGGTATGACATACATGCGACATTCAGAATGACATAGCATACATGTGACCTTCAGATGGTATGACATACATATGACACTCACAATTGTGTGACACACATGCAACGCTCAAATGGGATGACATACATGCGACATTCAGAATGATATAACAAACATGTGACCCTCAGATGGTATGACACACATATGACACTCACAATGGTGTGACACACATGCAACGCTCAAATGGTATGACATACATGCGACATTCAGAATGACATAGCATACATGTGACCCTCAGATGGTATGACATACATGCTCTGATGGTATGACATACATGCGACATCCAGAATGATATTACATACATGTGACCCTCAGATGGTATGACATACATGTGACACCCACAATGGTGTGACACACATGCAACGCTCAAATGGTATGACACACATGCGACATTCAGAATGATATAACATACATGTGACCCTCAGATGGTATGACACACATATGACACTCACAATGATGTGACACACATGCAACGCTCAAATGGTATGACATACATGCGACATTCAGAAAGACATAGCATACATGTGACCCTCAGATGGTATGACATACATATGACACTCACAATTGTATGACACACATGCAACGCTCAAATGGTATGACATACATGCGACATTCAGAATGATATAACATACATGTGACCCTCAGATGGTATGACACACATATGACACTCACAATGGTGTGACACACATGCAACGCTCAAATGGTATGACATACATGCGACATTCAGAATGACATAGCATACATGTGACCCTCAGATGGTATGACATACATATGACACTCACAATTGTGTGACACACATGCAACGCTCAAATGGTATGACATACATGCGGCATCCAGAATGATATAACATACATGTGACCCTCAGATGGTATGACATACATATGACACTCACAATGATGTGACACACATGCAATGCTCAAATGGTATGACATACATGCGACATTCAGAATGACATAGCATACATGTGACCCTCAGATGGTATGACATACATATGACACTCACAATTGTGTGACACACATGCAACGCTCAAATGGTATGACATACATGCGACATTCAGAACGATATAACATACATGCTCTGATGGTATAACATACATGCTCTGATGATATAACATACATGCTCTGATGGTATAACATACATGCACTGATGATATAACATACATGCTCCGATGGTTTGACATACATATAACATTCAGAACGATATAACATACATGCTCTGATGGTTTGCCATACATGCTCTGATGGTTTGACATACATGTAACAAAGGCATTATGCTTATTATTATAATGTCTTCAGATCAATCACGTATAGCGTTAACAAGATGACCTGCCTAACGTTAGCAAGGTAAAAAATTCAACTGGAATTTCTAATTTCTAGTTATACAATCAATTTAATTGGATTCTTTTTAAACAAATAAACAAAACAAAGATATATATACAAGATATGTAATCTACATAATCTATATAAACCTAAGTGTTTGTCTATATTATGTCATCTGTCCGTGTGTCCAGTTATAGCGATTAAGTTTTAGAAATGAAAAACTCCCTTTGCACAGGATTTGAACTCAAAACGTTCAACACTAACTACAAAACTCTAACCACTTTTATCTAACCACGTTTCCATCCTTATCATTTTTAATTAACTTATCTATACTTGTTGCAATTGCAGATTACGAGCTAAGCATAGATTTTTTAGAATTAATTAATAATACCTTTTGCGTTTGCTTCTTTAGAAAGCATTATATTCATTACCTATTTTTCTATTTGTCATTTTCAAATGTGCCATTTCAATTTTCACACTTTCAATTTCCGGTTCCGACTTCCATTCATTCAAATTTCCAATTTACCAAATGCTAAGGTCAATCACTAATAATGATAAAAACCTTTTACATGGCCAGTTGCGTGTTGCCTTATCTCAAGTAGGAATGGCGTCTACATTCTCTCCGCTGTGTCAGACAAAAGAATATTGTTTACACTCAGTGCTTCAGTGTTGTATCCGTCATCTCATCTTTACGTTCGTACCAATATCAAGAGGTACCATTACTATTCTATTCAAAAGTTTTGAAGGATACTTTTTGCTGCAACAGTAACCCTTTTACACACACACTTCTATGTACTTACTGTTGCTAATAATTCAACATATTTATGATTTTTATTTTGTTTTCTCAGCTCGTATTAGCTGCATCAATAGCAAATCATTTTGCAATGTAATTATCTTAGTAGAACAGACTTTATCTAGCCGTTACTTGCTAACTATTTCACATTTAACACCTTTACTGTTATTTCATTTTCCCTCTAAATTTATTTGAACACAAACTAAGTTTCTCATGATATGCAGTTTTAGAGGATTTACAGTTTCCTTTTCATTTAATGAACTTCGTGTACAATCAAATTATTTAGATATTACCCATTGGTTGAAATACCTACTGAGGAACCCACCATCTATTGGTTGATATACCTACTGGGGAACCCACAATCTATTGGTTGATATACCTACTGGGGAACCCACCATCTATTGGTTGATATACCTACTGGGGAACCCACCATCTATTGGTCGATATACCTACTGGGGAACCCACCATCTATTGGTTGATATACCTACTGGGGAACCCACCATCCTATTGGTTGATATACCTACTGGGGAACCCACCATCTATTGGTTGATATACCTACTGAGGAATCCACCATCCTATTGGTTGATATACCTACTGGGGAACCCACCATCTATTGGTTGATATACCTACTGGGGAACCCACCATCTATTGGTTGATATACCTACTGGGGAACCCACCATCTATTGGTTGATATACCTACTGGGGAACCCACCATCTATTGGTTGATATACCTACTGGGGAACCCACCATCTATTGGTTGATATACCTACTGGGAAACCCACCATCTATTGGTTGATATACCTACTGGGGAACCCACAATCCTATTGGTTGATATACCTACTGGGGAACCCACCATCTACTGGTTGATATACCTACTGAGGAGCCCACCATCCTATTGGTTGATATACCTACTGGGGAACCCACCATCTATTGGTTGATACACCTACTGGGGAACCCACCATCTATTGGTCGATATACCTACTGGGGAACGCACCATCTATTGGTCGATATACCTACTGGGGAACCCACCATCTATTGGTTAATACACCTACTGGGGAACCCACCATCTATTGGTTGATATACCTACTGAGGAACCCACCATCTATTGGTTGATATACCTACTGGGGAACCCACCATCTATTGGTTGATATACCTACTGGGGAACCCACCATCTATTGGTTGATATACCTACTGGGGAACCCACCACCTATTGGTTGATATACCTACTGGGGAACCCACCATCCATTGGTTGATATACCTACTGGGGAACCCACCACCTATTGGTTGATATACCTACTGGGGAACCCACCATCTATTGGTTGATATACCTACTGGAGAACCCACCATCTATTGGTCGATATACCTACTAGGGAACCCACCATCTATTGGTTGATATACTTACTGGGAAACCCACCATCTATTGGTTGATATACCTACTGGGGAACCCACCACCTATTGGTTGATATACCTACTGGGGAACCCACCATCTATTGGTTGATATACCTACTGGGGAACCCACCATCTATTGGTTGATATACCTACTGGGGAACCCACCATCTATTGGTTGATATACCTACGGGGGAACCCACCATCTATTGGTTGATATACCTACTGGGGAACCCACCATCTATTGGTCGATATACCTACTGGGGAACCCACCATCTATTGGTTGATATACCTACTGGGGAACCCACCATCTATTGGTTGATATACCTACTGAGGAACCCACCATCCTATTGGTTGATATACCTACTGGGGAACCCACCATCTATTGGTTGATATACCTACTGGGGAACCCACCATCTATTGGTTGATACACCTACTGTTGAACCCACCATCTATTGGTTGATATACCTACTGGGGAACCCACCATCTATTGGTTGATATACCTACTGGGGAACCCACCATCTATTGGTTGATATACCTACTGGGGAACCCACCATCTATTGGTTGATATACCTACTGGGGAACCCACCATCCTATTGGTTGATATACCTACTGGGGAACCCACCATCTACTGGTTGATATACCTACTGAGGAACCCACCATCCTATTGGTTGATATACCTACTGGGGAACCCACCATCTATTGGTTGATATACCTACTGGGGAACCCACCATCTATTGGTCGATATACCTACTGGGGAACCCACCATCTATTGGTCGATATACCTACTGGAGAACCCACCATCTATTGGTCGATACACCTACTGGGGAACCCACCATCTATTGGTTGATATACCTACTGGGGAACCCACCATCTATTGGTTGATATACCTACTGGGGAACCCACCATCTATTGGTTGATATACCTACTGGGGAACCCACCATCTATTGGTTGATATACCTACTGGGGAGCCCACCACCTATTGGTTGATATACCTACTGGGGAACCCACCATCTATTGGTTGATATACCTACTGGGGAACCCACCACCTATTGGTTTATATACCTACTGGGAAACCCACCATCTATTGGTTGATATACCTACTGGAGAACCCACCATCTATTGGTCGATATACCTACTGGGGAACCCACCATCTATTGGTTGATATACCTACTGGGGAACCCACCATCTATTGGTTGATATACCTACTGGGGAACCCACCACCTATTGGTTGATATACCTACTGGGGAACCCACCATCTATTGGTTGATATACTTACTGGGGAACCCACAATTTATTGGTTGATATACCTACTGGGGAACCCACCATCTATTGGTTGATACACCTACTGGGGAACCCACCATCTATTGGTTGATATACCTACTGGGGAACCCACCATCTATTGGTTGATATACCTACTGGGGAACCCACCATCTATTGGTTGATACACCTACTGGGGAACCCACCATCTATTGGTTGATATACCTACTGGGGAACCCACCATCTATTGATTGATATACCTACTGGGGAACCCACCATCTATTGGTTGATATACCTACTGGGGAACCCACCATCTATTGGTTGATACACCTACTGGGGAACCCACCATCTATTGGTTGATATACCTACTGGGGAACCCACCATCTATTGGTTGATATACCTACTGGGGAACCCACCATTTATTGGTTGATACACCTACTGGGGAACCCACCATCTATTGGTTGATATACCTATTGGGGAACCCACCATCTATTGATTGACATACCTACTGGGGAACCCACCATCTATTGGTTGATATACCTACTGGGGAACCCACCATCTATTGATTGATATACCTACTGGGGAACCCACCATCTATTGGTTGATATACCTACTGGGGAACCCACCATCTATTGGTTGATACACCTACTGGGGAACCCACCATCTATTGGTTGATATACCTATTGGGGAACCCACCATCTATTGATTGATATACCTACTGGGGAACCCACCATCTATTGGTTGATATACCTACTGGGGAACCCACCATCTATTGGTTGATATACCTACTGGGGAACCCACCATCTATTGGTTGATATACCTACTGGGGAACCCACCATCCTGCAAAAATGGCAATGCATCATTTTTATACCTCCTAGGTGGAATGGAAATGACAAAAAAAGGTGTCAGCCAGCTCAAACATGCCGCCCAAATATAAAAAACAAAATATATAAATAAAAACTATGAATGACAAACACTTTATTATATATATATACTAGGTGAATGCCCGGTGTTGCCCAGGTAATAAAGTTTTTGAAAATTTTTTTTATTTTTATTTAACATTTACAACATTTCCCATTCTGAGTTCGAATGAAGTAAGAGAAAACAGAAAACAACTGTAAGGGTTTTTAAACAAATGCAACTTTTAAATTTCATATCATGAAATAAGTATTTTGTTGAAATAAATTAAAAGGAAAAATAAAGCTGTAAGTGTTTAAATGTAAAATAATTAGCGAGTAATGGCTAAATATAGTCTGATTTGCTACGATTACAATAAAAATTTTTTTGGCATACGATTACATGATTTTAATCCATTTCAGTGTTAGCATCATAAGGCGAAAATATTGTATAGACGTATAGAGTGGTATAGAAACCCATATTAATTATCTAATGCAATCACTGCCTGGTAAATATCATCAACATTAAAAATAGTAGCAAAACAATATGTTAACCTTAGTAGCTATAGTTATCTACAATAACTTAGGTGCGTTTTGTAAATTTAACATTACAATGTACTATGTGCAGAGTTGTTACCTTCAAAACAGACGTGTAACATAAACGCTGAATTTACCTTAAACATCTATGAATTTAGCTCACTAAATACATACTTGAAGGAAGTTTTATCATACATTTTAGTAAACTTTTAACTAAAATGCTATCACTTATCTTCTTTGCGAACCCGTTTTTACCATGATGGATGATCCTTAACTGAGATATAATCGCCAAATTTAAAATTTCGAGAGAAATTATTGTCGATATCGTTTTGCGGAAAACAAATTAGACCTAGCACGGCACGGACGGACAAGTATCAAGTTTCATAGAGTTTATAGAGACTAAATTAATACGTCTAATTAATACGCTAATTAATATGTGTAATTAATACGTCTAATTAATAATTAGCATGTGAAATTGAGAAAAGGGTGTATACAGTATATAGTAAGAGCATTGAATTGTAAATCCATCGTAGTCTGGTATTTTAATTGGAATTTTAAACCTGCGGTTGCAATAATCGAGAGTTCAAATCCAGGAGAATGAGATCTTTTAATTCAAAGATTTTAATAATTATTGCCGAACAGACAGATATCCAAACAGACAGACAAACAATGAAATTTATACATATATATATATATATATATATATATATAGAATAGCTGTGCCTCCCGGCATTGCCCAAGTATTAAAAATCAGCTTATAAACAATGAGAAGTGATGATAGCTGCCTACCACTTACTATTACCCTGGCACATTGCCAATGGAAAATGGTATTAAAAATCAACTTATAAACAATGAGAAGTATGAGAGTTGCCTGACACCTGCTGGCAAGCAGCTGTCCAGCAAGTGGCTGGCCATTGCCAAATAGCCTGACACAATGCCAATGAAAATTTCCGTAAGCTTGCCATATGCTAGGCTTCTAATGACGGTATGCACGCCATTACGTTGGGTCAGCATTGTCTAGCTACAACTATTCTAATAATAGCTATAGCTGGACATACCGAAAGACAAACTTTGAGAAATATATATATATACAGATTTAGACTAGCTTAAGTTACTAGCTTAAGTTACTCAAATTCATTACGTTAAGAAACTTAACCACTACATTACCTGTCACTGTTTATAAGCTGTTTTGAATCTTGAGCGAGTGTGTAGCATAAGAAATAGTTTTTAACAATCTGTTTAAGCTTTACGAGACTTTAAATATTTGAATTATGCATTGGCGATACTCAAAAATACACAAAAAAATAAACAAACACCTTTTAAAAATTAAAATGGAAAATGTTGCATATAAATGTTGAATAAAAGCAAATTTTCTGTACAAAAGCTTTTTATTACCTGATCAACGCCGGCACTCACCTAGTATAATATATATCGCGGATGAAGTTATATATACTATGAAATTATTTATTATGTATTATATTAATATACAGATACTATATGTACCATAAATTCTCGTGTATAATTCTTATGATATATAGGCTGCACCCTAAACTTCAAAGGTCGTTTTTAGTAACGGGTATACAGTGTGTATAAGCCGAGTTTGCTGTTTTTCCATTCATTTAACACGCTGATAAACTGTAACTTCAAATAGCTGTACAGTAAACAAGTACCAAATCATTGAACACATCTTTTACATTTTGTCATCAGGAAGACCAAACTATGATGTGCTGACACTTCACATTTGATAAAGTTTAAACTCCCGTGTCGAGGTTTAAAGTCAGAGAACAAATTTGAAAACTGACCTCTAACGGTGATGCTGCTGTCTCGTAAAGCTTTTGAAATAAGGATATCTTGTTTAGTTGATCGATTCCTCACCAGGTAGTCCTTAAAGTCGATCGATATGTGACCAATGTCATCTGACGACATGCAACAGCCTTCTTCCTTCTGAGCAAAACTCAAAGTTAACGTCTTGCCATAGTCATCAAACAGACTGATTTTGCTCTGCAGAGTGAAAAACATAACTCTGCGAAACAAATACGTGTAAATACAATCCAAAACGCAACTTATATTCTACCCCAGATTAGGGGTCAATACTCAAAACTATCCTATATACCTATATTTTCAATACTTTGTAAAGCTATCTTCAAATACTCTACAATATAACACGGGCCTATACTTGAAACTGCAGATATTCCGTAATACTTTGTAGACAAGTTAATAATGAGATGCTTACACTGTATACACTATAAACAGTTATATATACACACTGTATACACTATAACCAGTTATATATACACTGTATACACTATAACCAATTATAGATACACTGTATACACTATAACCAGTTATATATACACTGTATACACTATAACCAGTTAATCATGAAATGTATACACTATACTCAGTTAATAATGAAATGTATACACTGTATACACTATAATCAGTTATATATACACTGTATACACTATACCCAGTTAATAATAAAATGTATACACTGAATACACTATAACCAGTTGTATATACACTGTATACCCTATAACCAATTATATATACACTGTATACACTATAACCAGTTATATATACACTGTATACACTATACCCAGTTAATAATAAAAAGTATACACTGTATACACTATAACCAGTTAATCATGAAATGTATACACTATACTCAGTTAATAATGAAATGTATACACTGTATACCCTATAATCAGTTATATATATACTGTATACACTATACCCAGTTAATAATAAAATGTATACACTGGATACACTATAACCAGTTGTATATACACTGTATACCCTATAACCAATTATATATACACTGTATACACTATAACCAGTTATATATACACTGTATACACTATAACCAGTTATATATACACTTTATACACTATAACCAATTATATATATACATTAACGGACCTGATACTGTCCGAATGTAAAAGTGTTTCCCCGTCCTCTCTTATCCTTCCTCTGAACCAGAGTCTTTCTGCCTAAACTAATCATCATCTTCATCTTCTCCGAGTGTTTGTTATCAGCTTCAATATCTGTGAGTTTTAGTTGAAAGTGTTGGTCTGCTGCCATCTGGCTCTACAACAGCAAAAGGCTGAGACACATGATTCACAAAATATACTGTACGTAAATGCGGCAAGAATATATGCAATATCTGATGCAAAGCACTACTCTGAAACACTGCATGATAACACTATTGCGTAACACTACTCTACAATACTACTCTCTAACACCACAGCTGTATAACGCTACTATATAATACTGCGCCATAACACTACTGTACAACACTACTCTTCAACACTTGTGTAACGCTAATCTAAAACACTACATTATAACAATACAGTATAATGCTACTCTATAATACTATTGTGTAACACTACTATATAACACTGCGTCATAGCACAAATGTATAACACTCTCTGAAACATTCCATCATAATGATACTATGTAACACTATTGTAGAACACTGCATCATAATACAACCCCAGAACACTCCTGAAAAACAACTACACGATGCTGCAGATCCTGAAACAGGTTATGTACCTTAATTATGTGCTTTAATTATGTACCTAATTACACAGAAATATATAACTATATTCACACCTGCTCAATTGTCAACTCTTTCAACTTGCCAACTGGAGAAACGCCTCTATACATAGCACCATTGAACGTCATCGGCACTTCGTAAGTATCCTGCCACATTTTCTTTGTAGCCGCCTCGGATTGAGAAAGATACGAATCGGCACTTCTGTCTGTCATGTTATCATCGTGGTTGAACATCTACAATGATTCAAATGACAGCTTCAATGAGTTGTATGTAAGCATTTAACCTTATGTCCGCATATAACTTTTATGTGTGTATGTATCTCTCATGTGCGTATTTTATTTGAAACCCGTATTACATTAAAACTGAGTAGTTATGACATTAACTGTTCATAGATATTGTAACAGCTGCTAGTAAGTATTATACTAACTACTAGTAAGTATTATATTAACTACTAGTAAATATTATACTAACTACTGGTAAGTATTATACTAACTACTAGTAAGTGTTATATTAACTACTAGTAAGTATTATATTAACTACTAGTAAGTATTATATTAACTACAAGTAAGTGTTATATTAACTACTAGTAAATATTATATTAACTACTAGCAAATATTATATTAACTACTAATAAGTATTATATTAACTACTAGTAAGTGTTATATTAACTAGTAGCATATACCCGGTAATACATCAACAAACAGTCTGTACTCTTTATACTACAGGTTATATTTATGTAAAACTTCATCAGCACTTTTTGTATAAAAGAATTAAAGGCTTCATATGACCGAAATTAAATTGATAAGTTATGAAAACTTACACACAGATAATGAGATGATAATTATATATATATACATGTATATATAATTATACAGAACGACAATAAAACAATAAAACAAGGACGTGGATGTTTTGTGATTGCAGTTTAAAACATAAAAATGTCGAAATTTGAGTCACTCAACAACCCCTGTTGTAACATGCCCTTGATATCCTTTGATTATGTGTTAGTTTTTGCAAAAGGTGATGCAAAGATGATTGCCACACTAAATCAGCTTTAGAATTCTCGAAGTGAGCTTGATAGAAATTAATGTTTTTGTCGCCATTACTGCACCGCTGGAGCATTTACTATGCAGAACAGAGAAAATTATCCGCACCAAAAAAATGTTTAACAGCATTGGCAGCGAATGACATCAGAAAGAGCTGAAAGATGACAACTCCTGCTTTTAAAAGCTAACATCTCCCAACTGATGTAGAGATCATAGCTTGAGTCACTTTAACTTTTATTTGCAATACCACATCAACTTCCTTCATGAATAGCTTTATGAATAACTCTCTAACATTGTAAATGTAATAACATATTTTGACCAATGTTAAACAAACTAATAACTTATAACAGGATGTATATTACTTAAATAAACATATGCAACCCAGCATTGTGCATCTCTCCTAAATTGCACATGATTAAGCCTTAAATCATCCCCACATAAGAGAAGATACCAAGGAAAATGAAAATATATAGCAATTTCAGTAGGAATCATATTTTATGTTTTGTCTCACTGAATAAACTTTGTTGAAGGTGAAGCAAAAAGCTCGAAGGTTTGACCAGAATACAGCAGACTACTGCTAACATCATGGCAAACTAGTATGTAACAGAATACAGCGGACTACTGTTAACATCATGACAAACTAGTATGCACCAGAATACAGCAGACTACTGCTAACATTATGACAAACTAGTATGTACCAGAATATAGCAGACTACTGCTAACATCATGACAAACTAGTATGTACCAGAATACAACAGACTACTGCTAACATCATGGCAAACTAATATGTACCAGAATACAGCAGACTACTGCTAACATCATGACAAACTAGTATGTACCAGACTGCAGCAGACTACTGCTAGCATCATGACAAACTAGTGAGTGCGCACCAGAATACAGCAGACTACTGCTAACATCATGACAAACTAGTATGTACCAGACTGCAGCAGACTACTGCTAGCATCATGACAAACTAGTGAGTACGCACCAGACTGCAGCAGACTACTGCTAACATCATGACAAACTAGTATGTACCAGAATACAGCAGACTACTGCTAGCATCATGACAAACTAGTATGTACCAGAATACAGCAGACTACTGTTAACATCATGACAAACTAGTATGTACCAGAATACAGCAGACTACTGTTAACATCATGACAAACTAGTATGTACCAGAATATAGCAGACTACTGCTAACATCATGACAAACTAGTATGTACCAGAATACAACAGACTACTGCTAACATCATGGCAAACTAATATGTACCAGAATACAGCAGACTACTGCTAACATCATGACAAACTAGTATGTACCAGAATACAGCAGACTACTGTTAACATCATGACAAACTAGTATGTACCAGAATATAGCAGACTACTGCTAACATCATGACAAACTAGTATGTACCAGAATACAACAGACTACTGCTAACATCATGGCAAACTAATATGTACCAGAATACAGCAGACTACTGCTAGCATCATGACAAACTAGTGAGTACGCACCAGAATACAGCAGACTACTGCTAACATCATGACAAACTAGTGAGTTTGTACCAGACTGCAGCAGACTACTGCTAGCATCATGACAAACTAGTGAGTACGCACCAGACTGCAGCAGACTACTGCTAACATCATGACAAACTAGTATGTACCAGAATACAGCAGACTACTGCTAGCACCATGACAAACTAGTATGTACCAGAATACAGCAGACTACTGTTAACATCATGACAAACTAGTATGTACCAGAATACAGCAGACTACTGCTAGCATCATGACAAACTAGTGAGTACGCACCAGACTGCAGCAGACTACTGCTAGCATCATGACAAACTAGTGAGTACGCACCAGACTGCAGCAGACTACTGCTAGCATCATGACAAACTAGTGAGTACGCACCAGACTGCAGCAGACTACTGCTAACATCATGACAAACTAGTATGTACCAGAATACAGCAGACTACTGCTAGCATCATGACAAACTAGTATGTACCAGAATACAGCAGACTACTGTTAACATCATGACAAACTAGTATGTACCAGAATACAGCAGACTACTGTTAACATCATGACAAACTAGTATGTACCAGAATACAGCAGACTACTGTTAACATCATGACAAACTAGTATGTACCAGAATACAGCAGACTACTGCTAGCATCATGACAAACTAGTGAGTACGCACCAGACTGCAGCAGACTACTGCTAGCATCATGACAAACTAGTGAGTACGCACCAGACTGTAGCAGACTACTGCTAGCATCATGACAAACTAGTGAGTTTGCACCAGACTGTAGCAGACTACTGCTAGCATCATGACAAACTAGTGAGTTTGCACCAGACTGTAGCAGATGTGATTTTAAATATGAGCTTGCACAAATGTTTAGTAGACTTTATGAAAAAGTACTGGTGTCTAGTTGCTATCATTGCGACAGTTGATACTAACTATTGCGTTCAAGTTGCAGCATTATGCATCTATTCTGTCATGTCAATATGTCTGCAACTATAGATATCAGAATTGCAATGTCAGTCGATCGAAAAGTTTTAATCGCAATCAAATTATATCAATTTTAATCTTGGAACATCCTGGCAATCAGATCATGTCAAAGATAGAAATTATCTAACAAAATCTACTGACGTTTGTACAAATTCATCTCTAAGGAATAGGCAATACCTTGCCAAGATATGCAACTGTGTCTTCCTTGTAGAGATGAGGGTGAAGCTGGTGCGTATGCCAAGCGAGATCCGTGTCATAGCAGGGCACGAGGAAGGCATCAGGGTAAAAGGTCTTCAACTGCAGCATCATCTAAGAAAATGGTTAAATAAGTAAAGTTACTGTTAAGTAATGTTCCAGTTCGGAGTCACTTGCAGTTCTGCAAGTGACTCCGAACTGGAACATTTCCAACTTGAACCACAAGCTACGGAGCCATAATTAGATGAATGTTGAAAATATTATCTAGTGTTTCCTAAGATGACTACTAAATATCTAGAGCCTTATTTAGGAGAACAAGAGTAAAGACTTAAGAAAGAAGAGAACAACGAGTTGAAATACCTTGTAGCGAAGAATGGCATTACCAAGGAAGTAGAAATCCCTATAGTGAGGGAGGCTGACATTATAGTAAAATGCACTCTGCCTGACGGCTGCTCCGACCAGGTCATATGAACACTGAGGGCTGTAACCCGCTCCCTGAACAGCTTGCTCTTCTGTTGTAAGAACTATGGTGAAGCTCTCATTCTATAGAATAAGAAAACGTCTTATTAGGATCAAAGCTGTTCCTCTACTAATAATTGGTACTAGAGGTTCAGTGCAACTGGACTAGATGTTCAGTACAACTGTACTAGAAGTTCAGTACAACTGTACTAAAGGTTCAGTACAACTGTAATAGAGGTTCAGTTCAACTGTACTAGAGGTTCAGTACAACTGTACTAGAGGTTCAATACAACTGTACTAAAGGTTCAGTACAACTGTACTAGAGGTTCAGTACAACTGTACTAGAGGTTCAGTACAACTGTACTAGAGATTAATACAACTGTACTACGAGCTCAGTACAACTGTACTAGTGGGTAAGTACAACTGTACTGGTGGTTCAGTTCAACTGTACTAGTAGTTCAGTTCAACTGTACTGGAGGTTCAGTTCAACTGTACTGGAGGTTCAGTACAACTCTACTAGATTTTAGTACAACTGTACTAGAGGTTCAGTTCAACTGTACTAGAGGTTCAGTACAACTCTACTAGATTTTAGTACAACTGTACCAGAGGTTTAACACAAGGTAAATGAGATCCCTGGTGAAAACTGCAGCAGAGCATTTCGTATAACAGACAGATGAGATTAGAGGTCTTGTAGAGGTTAGAGGCCATGTGACGTGAGGCACATTCTCATTTCATAGGCAGTCCCATGGGACACACACGTTATGTAGATTACCCTAGGACACTTTTATTTCGCTAGTATTTAGTTTCCTGAGTAGCACACAGAGTAAAATTTCGCTGCAACTTAATTTCGCGGATCTGATGAGTGCGAAAATATAGTGATGTGAAAATAAATGAAGTGGAACAAACAGATTAGATTCCTCAGGTCCAGTTCGCTAGTAAGAAAAATTTATCAACTTGGGACTAGTTCGTAGTTGTAAACCGCAGGTAGAAATGTGTGGGTGAGATCGATAATTCAATTTGATCGCTTGCTGCCATTTGTTTCTTGGACTATCAATGACGTCTGGGTCCTTCTATATGACAATTTTATTGTGGATATCAATGAACAAAGCTATTTAATTTCGCGTTTTCGCTCGTTCGTTATGATAGTTTAGTTTCACTCATGAAATTTCCGCGAGAAGATGACTCCGCAAAAACGCAAAAGTTAGATGACGCGTATACATGTGTCCTAGGGTAATCCAAAACTTGGAAAGGTGTTTGTTACATAATTCTATTGATGATGGCATCAGTGAATATTTGTTAAAAATATGGGAAGCCTAAGATATCCCTTGCCTATTTGAATAAGAGTTTTGATACAACAGAGTAAGGTTTCATCAGATATAAGGGAACAACAATAAAGATAAATTTGTGTGAAGTGGAGATATAATACTTATCTCTGTAATAAACTCCAGGGAATCCTCAAACACTATGAATCGCTCAAGCTTGATAACAACCACTGATTGCCTGAGAAAAAATTGCTGCTGGCTACCAGCAGGCGGTGAATGTTAGTTTACCTGCTTACCTATGTCATTACCTGCTTACCTATGTCATTACCTGCTTACCTATGTCATTACCTGCTTACCTATGTCATTACCTGCTTACCTATGTCATTACCTGCTTACCTATATCATTTGAGACATTTACAAAGTGGCCTACGTGGTCAGGCCAACCAGCTGATGGCCGTTTCCTGATAAGTAAGGCTATATACGTAAATGCAAATAATATAAGGCTAGCTACCCTTACACAGTGATTGTGTCAAGGTGCCTTTTGCTTATGTTTTCCCAAGAATCATAGGCCTACATGTAGTTCTTCCCAAACCACTGGAAAGTATGTTCTTTTGTTTTCAAATAGACGCAATCATGGTTTGAAAAGCGTTTGAGCAATTAACAAATTTATTAGGAAGTGGTAAAATGAAAATTGGATAATGTGAAATAATTTATGAAGAAAAAGAACATACGGTAAATCGTGCTTGATATATCTAGTAGAGGAAGGTGATATATCTAGTAGAGGAAGTTGATATATCTAGTAGAGGAGGTTGATATATCTAGTAGAGGAGGTTGATATATCTAGTAGAGGAGGTTGACATATCTAGAAGAGGAGGTTGATATATCTAGAAGAGGAGGCTGATATATGTATATATCATCCTCCTCTACTAAACCTCCTACAACATAAATTCTGCTTGAAGTAAAAAAATTATGTAAAGTCTTTGCTTTGTATTGCGTAGGAACTTCCATATAAAATAAAGTGTCAAATCGGTGCAAGTTCTTAAATTCGATTTGAACAACAGATCTCATAAGTAATCTGATAAGTAGTCTCATAAGTAGTATCACAAGTAGTCTCATAAGTAGTCTCACAAGTAGTCTCATAAGTAGTCTCACAAGTAGTCTCATAAGTAGTCTCACAAGTAGTCTCATAAGTAGTCTCACAAGTAGTCTGATAAGTAGTCTGATAAGTAGTCTCACAAGTAGTCTCATAAGTAGTCTCATAAGTAGTCTCATAAGTAGTCTCATAAGTAGTCTCACAAGTAGTCTCATAAGTAGTCTCACAAGTAGTCTCACAAGTAGTCTCATAAGTAGTCTCACAAGTAGTCTCATAAGTAGTCTCACAAGTAGTCTCATAAGTAGTTTCATAAGTAGTCTCATAAGTAGTCTCATAAGTAGTCTCACAAGTAGTCTCATAAGTAGTCCCATAAGTAGTCTCATAAGTAGTCTCACAAGTAGTCTCATAAGTAGTATCATAAGTAGTCTCACAAGTAGTATCATAAGTAGTCTCACAAGTAGTCTCATAAGTAGTCTCATAAGTAGTCTCACAAGTAGTCTCACAAGTAGTCTCATAAGTAGTCTCATAAGTAGTCTCATAAGTAGTCTCATAAGTAGTCTCATAAGTAGTCTCACAAGTAGTCTCATAAGTAGTCTTATAAGTAGTCTCATAAGTAGTCTCATAAGTAGTCCCATAAGTAGTCTCATAAGTAGTCTCATAAGTAGTCTCACAAGTAGTCTCATAAGTAGTCTTATAAGTAGTCTCATAAGTAGTCTCATAAGTAGTCTCATAAGTAGTCTCACAAGTAGTCTCACAAGTAGTCTCATAAGTAGTCTCATAAGTAGTCTCATAAGTAGTCTCACAAGTAGTCTCACAAGTAGTCTCATAAGTAGTCTCATAAGTAGTCTCACAAGTAGTCTCATAAGTAGTCCCATAAGTAGTCTCATAAGTAGTCTCATAAGTAGTCTCATAAGTAGTCTTATAAGTAGTCTCATAAGTAGTCTCATAAGTAGTCTCATAAGTAGTCTCATAAGTAGTCTCATAAGTAGTCTCATAAGTAGTCTCACAAGTAGTCTCATAAGTAGTCTCATAAGTAGTCTCACAAGTAGTCTCATAAGTAGTCCCATAAGTAGTCTCATAAGTAGTCTCATAAGTAGTCTCATAAGTAGTCTCATAAGTAGTCTCACAAGTAGTCTCACAAGTAGTCTCATAAGTAGTCTCATAAGTAGTCTCATAAGTAGTCTCATAAGTAGTTTCATAAGTAGTCTCATAAGTAGTCTCACAAGTAGTCTCATAAGTAGTCTCATAAGTAGTCTCATAAGTAGTCTCACAAGTAGTCTCATAAGTAGTCTCAGAAAATGCCGTTTTTTTCTGGCCGCACTCGAGAGAGCAAACGATGTATAGAGGTATATCTATTATACATACTACTACCCTGGCAGTTTAGTGTGCCGTGATAAATCGTTAGGTGTGTTCATAAATCAAAGAGAATATAAGTAACTGCACAAGTATTCAGAAGTAGTCAACAGCGGTTGATCAGCGTGAAATTCCGATTGGTTAGTCAACCAATCTGAATTTCACGATTTGGAGTCTGATTGAAATCAATCTTACATGTATATTTTAAACCTCTATTCAAAGCTTCAGAAAAATGGACAGACAGTCACCGTTCTTACGATAGTAAATACATATTATTGTATTACTCTATTTTAAGCATATACATGTACAGAATTTTTATTTTTTTATTTTCACCATATATTTGTTGTCTAGAAAAAATTGATATAAATCCACAAAATTAGCCTAATAATGACCCTAAATCAAGTGTGAGTCATAAGAAAAAGAAGAAAAGTTATTGATACAAATCAATACTACGGTTACCACTAAATTAAAAGTTCAGTTTAGTGTTTTCGTATTTCAAGGGGGAAGGAGTGAGTTTAGGAAGATCTTGGAACAGATTAAACTATTTATAAGGATTTTATGCTTCATGTAACATAAAATCCTTATAATTTAAATGGTCTCGGAATGAATTATTTACGTTGTAGGAGTGTCTACTGTATAAATGTATCTTACTCGCTTACCAGTATACCCTCACACAAGAGCACTTGCATCATCTGGCAGGTAAAGAATAGCTAAACCAGAAACACTAACTAACCTTATCGACATGAGTAGACCAAATCTGATGGGCATCAACAGGTGAGGAGTTCAATGGCGAGTGATCAGGTATATAATCAACGAGCTTGGTGCAATCTGAACGATAGGCAAAAGGTGACAGCATGTGGCAATGCCAAACCCAGTGAATATCCAAAGGCACCCCACATACCGGTGCACTTGGCTTGGCCTCAGCTACGGCTGGTAGGAAAAGGGTCTCGTATCTAAGGATGAAATAAAGGGGGTTGTGCTTTGTTTGCTTTGAATACCATGTATATACCTATGTCTATGAGTACTATGTATATACCTATGTCTATGAGTACTATGCATATACCTAGGTCTTTTAGCATGTTAGGTATGTCTAAAGCATCTCTTTTGTTCCTCAACAGTTGTCCCATTTATGTTTACTTGGGCCATAGGGACTTGAGATATGACTATGACCTAATTACAAGGCTGATAGACTGAATACTGCCTCCCTTGATACATTATTGAATTGTGAGCACTTCGAAACCATGGTTCCCATATCAGTTGCGAGACCCCCGGCAGTTATTTTGCGCAATAAAACACTTGCGGGGCTAGGCTCGACGGCTTATGTTCACATAAAACTGCGCCACTGATTATCACATAAAAATGGCCGCTCGTCGTTCCGCTTCGACAGTGCTGACCTTCACCTGTAAAGTGAATTTTGAGAATGTTTTGCCTGCAGTTCCTTGTGAAAGTTGAACACCGCCGAACACTTGCGTTGACTGCTGGCAACTACCGGCAGTACTCTGCATGTAGGTTCCTATTCCACCGCCGATAGCCGTGCGATCCTGTGACCGGTGCTTACGGCATATTTGAAAAACAGGCTTTAAGGACCAGGCAGTCACGACCAGATATCACGCATGCATGAGTTTAGCTTCTATCAGCCTCCCACAAGTAATATGTAGACAAAAAGCATTAAATATAGTGCGGTTTTACCCTGGATTTAGAAAGAAGGAAATCGTAGATACCCTTTAGTAGCTGACACTACTTTTGAGTAAATTGATTCCATGCCAAATGGAACATGCTCTCAGGCACAGATACCGGCCAACCAAATGGAACATGCTCTCAGGCACAGATAACGACCAACCAATGAGCTGACCTGGTGTACAGGTGAGCAGAGGAAATGTTGTTAAACCTTGACACAAAGAACTGACAAAAGTTGCTGTCTCTTGATAACATTTGTGTTGGCCAATTACGTTTTCAACTGCATTTTTTAAATATAAAAATGGATCTTCCCAGCTAACAAAATTCGCTAATAAAATGCAAGCGATGCAAAATCTTTTTGCACAAGCATTGAAATTCTAGACGAAGTCACTAACACTGAGGGTTCTTTCAACACAACTTGCAAAACTTGATCCAATGTCTGAAGGATCGACCTTTGTGATGTGTAATGCTACATTGTTTAACAGTTGGTCCATAACACCGAACAAGATCAAACCTATTAATCTTTTCCTTGATGTCTCATTTTGTGCATCAATGAAATATGAAGTAACACTTGTAGTGCCCACATAAACGCTGTGTCAAGGTCGATCGCAACAACAGCTGATTCAGACCCACGTGTCTGAGATATTCGGCGGTAGTTATGGCAGTTTTTGGCATGCTTGAGTCGATCTATCAGGGTCCACCTCCTTCTAGGAGCGACACATTCCTGACAGAATGTATTTTTCAAAACCCATGCATTTAATATTTTTTATTCCTCTGCAGTCACAATGTAGGTCAATGGAAGTATTTTTTATCGATTTTCCAATATATTGACCTTTTTTCTATCAACTTTTTGTCATAGACAGTAATTAATTGAAGCAGAAATCAGTCCAAAGCAAAGCGACCCCTATACTTGCCGTGTGCTGCGACTGCTCTGATTGCCTAATGATGCTCGACTTATCCACTCCAGTGACCTCAATTTGATAAACTCCCTCCCACAGACTTGACTCCTATTTTAACTGATACTCAGATATCTGAATATGAAGATAGGCATCTGATAACATGTAAATTAGTCAGTTGGGATGGCCAACATATTGACTGCATACTTGGTATGATCTTGTTGAAATAAAAACACAACTATTATCTGGCATGTTTGATAGTTTATATAGAAAGAAGGACTACATTAACAGATTCTTGAATAAAAAACAGCTCTTCTACTCACCGTCTAATAGCGTTGCTCAGCACTGGCCCTGGAGTTGCTAGAAGAGGGTACTTCTCAACTTCTTGCAAAAAGTCTAACTCGGCCTTCATGGCTGCCACATGAGCCTCCTTCGTCAGCGAGAAAGGGATGGCATCGGCTGTTTTGATGTTAGGATGAACCATGATGGATCGTCTGTTGCTGATCAGTTTTATGTCGGTTGGTCACACAGATTTTCTACATTTGCCTGTAATAGTGACTCTAAAAATAAAACAGGTCAGTTGCACAGTATTCAACAATCTGCTGAATGGGCAAGACAGCTAATACACTGCGGCTTGTAACACCACCTTCCTTGTCAATCAACTCCATACATAACTAAAATGAAAGAGAGAAATTGAAAGCAGGTCCAGAGCTTTTGAGAAGAGATTTACGTTATTCATAATTCTGCGAGTTACATAATAATCAGACTCAATCCAGAGATGTTTAATGAAGCTGCCTGAGTCTGAATGTATGAGTGAGATGGTACATATAGTTTTACATAATCTAACTTTTATAAAAGAGAAACAGTACACAGTCACTCCCTGCAACTCTATTCCTCTGGCTTTTCATGACTTGTTCTATTTCTTGTTTGTCTATCTTGTAAAGATTTTTTGCATCTCGCTAATGAATTTTCAATTTTCCATGAAATTCCCATGCTGCGAGCTTGTAACCTAGTAGTGCATGCACCCACCAGATTTTGACTTGAACATCATAATATTATTAATATTATTCAAGTGCTAGAAGTGGTGCTAGCTCACTAATCCTGACTTGGTGTAAAACTTTGTGTGGGACTCAAATGCTAGGTATGCCCCAGGCTCCCAGCAGTAACAAATAGCCAGACATCAAATAGAGTTGAGCCTGTATTTACAGCACAATGATCTCTCATGTTGCAGAGCGATACGAGGCTCTAATTACAATTAATACTGCACTGGTGTTCTCCCATGGATGCGTTGACACCATCTTTTCTGACTTGAAGAGAGCACCAGTGAGCAGTATTTGATTCCCGCAAGGACCGACCAAGTTAGCTTTGTCATTCCTGACATAAATATACTTTCTAATCTTTCTAGCATTGCTGACCTCAACAGATACTTACCTGAACTGTTATCTATCAATATTACATGCATGTATATATGCAGTATACTAGCGCCTGACAAAGCTTTCCAAACCTAGAGTACCATGCCACGAGTCAAAAATCCATCCTACACAACCTAGTACAGAAAGGCAGCTGCTTAATATCCATGGCTACATATATACAATCTCAATATACACAGATATAGTCATCTGCATAGTTGGCAGAATGTGCCATTCACAGCCACAGGCATGTCGTTTACACAAAATAACAAACAGCAGAGTGCCAAAACCGATTCCTGCAGGACTCCAGAGAGACAGAAAACAACTCAGATATGGTGTCAGTAACACTAACAAACGAAGTTCGTTTCCTCAACCACACTCCCATTCACTGCACTACACGAACACCTAATCCATAAGCCTTAATTTTACTAATAAGTAATTAAAGAGGCATTTTATCAAAAGCCGTAGCAAAGTCAGAAAATAAAATGAGTACTGCTACAAACGACCAAGTTATCTGTTACGATTACGGCGCAGAATAACTAATTGTGACCCATCAACTTATAAACAATAACCCATTTATTAGTGGTTGATCAGCACGTACTTTAATTTCAGTTACCGAACATGACGTAAAATCTAAATATTTTACACATTGGTTGAATGCTTAAAAACGATCAAAGTAAAGCCACCTAAATCAGTTACGGTGTACATGTATACCTTCGAGGCCGTATAGTGCGATGGATCAAGCTTGTTTAGAATTATTCACAGTGAACGCACTACAATCGTTCAAGAAAAACTATAACATAGTCGTAAGCAGCAACTCGACCTAGTCTATTCGATTACTAACATCCAGCGTGAATGTTTGTTTGCATATTTAAGCAGCAACCGTTTGTTTACATATCACATAACGTTGATAATCAGTTAGCCCTATGGTAGAGTTGGGTGATGTTACGTATAGTAATCGCCGTAGTGATCAACCAGCAGCGATTAGTTGATAACTATCTAAGGAAAATATAAATAACAATATTTTGTTCGCTACACAAACCCATTTCGCTCTCTTTATAGCGAGATCCACGGGCGATTGTATGGTTGTATGTATTGTATATGGCGCCTTACAGTGCCTCGCGTTGCGCGTTCACAACTCGAGTTGATCAACTCGAGTTGCACAACTCGAGTTGTGAACGCGCAACGCGAGGCACTGTAAGGCGCCATAATTGTATGTATTGTTCTCCCGTAGGAGTTAACTACTGAGCTGGTGGTATCGAGATATACGCCTATGTTATATGTCGATTACTTTGCGCTGGTTTATCGCATACTTGTACATGTACCGTATACGGTAAACGGGAACGTGAAAAAGTAGCTATCAATTAAAAAATATGCAGTGCAACTAAAATGCAACAACATTAAAAGTTTTATTTTAACTGAATCTTCGTGTAGGAGCATTTTGCATTTAAAGATATTATTCCAGATTGAGATATACTAACTAATTCCATACATAATGAGTTAGAATAATTTATATATTCAACTGCATGTTCATGACGCCACTAGTTTGAGTTGTCATTTCGGATTTGGGAACAAGTGTGTTATACACAATCCATAAATAATCAGAAAAAAGTTTTTGTTGGTACCATAAATACAGGTGACTCTCTGCCTGAAATAGCAACACCACAACTTTCAAACACCAGCTCTATAGAGATTACAGAGATGGAGTACAAAAACTTTTGAACAGCATAGAAATTGGTAAGCTTGGAGGTCCAAAAAACATTAAGGGATCCCTCTCATGATTTTTTCAGACCTCCTAGCTCGACCACTTCCATTTTTCTCAGTGTTCCATAAAAACGGCAAAACCCACATTAGTCGAAAACGATATCAAAGTTGTAGCAATATATAAAAAGGGTTCTAAGCATGATCCAGTTAAATAATAGACCTGTGTCTTTGACTAGTATTTGTTGCAAGCTGTTTGATCGCATTGTTCATTCTTACATAAGCACATTTCTTGATGAGTATAACATACCTAGCCTACGTAGAGATGTCAAACATGGCTTCCATGCTAGACGATCTTGTGAGGCACAGCTCAATTGCCCAATGGATGATTCGATAATGAACTTTTAAGAAACTAGGGTAATAGAAACGGTAATATTAAATTTTTCAATGGCATTTGATTGTGTGAACCATCTAAAATTGATATATGAAACTAAAAATAATGGAATACACCAAGAAATGATATATTGTATACAATCTTTTATGGCTAATAGAACACAGGTAGTTGAGATTTGGGCATGTCTTCAGCTGTTGTGTCTGTTACGTCTGGAGTTCCGCAGAGCACAGTTCTCGGTCCGTTGTTGTTTTTACTTTTTACCAATGACTTGCCAAATATCATTAATTTTCTGTGAATAATTTTTGCTGATGTGTATACTCTAGCGTATGCTACACAAGATAAAGCCACCATGCTGCAACAAGATTTATACTTTTTTGAATCTTGGGCCAAACTTTGGCCTATGAAATTTAATGATGCTAAAATGATGCTATCAAATGATATGTTGTAAATCTGCAAATTCCTAAGTTATATGATGTAATCTATCAAATCCTGCAAATATATATTCAAAAACAAGCAACATAAACAAACAATATTTATAGTACATGCAGGAACAAAAATTAACATTTTTTGAAACAAAAATATTTGCATCGCTTGCTCAGCCAGTTGCGTTCTGGTTGTTGCTTTCATTTGGAACCATTTAATCTTCTGACTGTTCGATACCTTCCACATTGTCTTCTGACCTCACTCTTTTTCTGCACTGCTGAACCATCCGATATTAGTGTTCAAACCATTTTTTAGCAGAGCAAAAGTTTTACGCATTGCTTTTCACACTAATAATGAAAACTTACATGCACGCACGCTACTACAAGTCTTAGCCTCAAAGTAGTAGTACAGGTTCCATTGCAATTGCTAATCGTTTTTCATATACATCAAAGTATCGTGAAAAGTTAAACAAGGAACTACTATTAGCCTGATACAATTATTAATTATTTCTATGGCGTTGCTTTTAAAGTTTCAATGAAACATCTGTCAAGTTTTGAAGTTAGAAGACTTCTGGACTGTCGGAACAAAACAAAAGAATTGATTGTTATTGATATAATCAAGTTATTATCAGTACGATTTTCTGGACACTTTTCTACTGATCACTTCTATTATGGGTTCATAAAGATAACATATGTCATATAATTGTGGTCAAATAGAGGTGGCGTTCAATTAAAGGGTGGTGCTTTATTTTTTAATTCTTCCCCTATAGTGGCAGTTGAATAGAGCTTTTACAGTATATTAAGAAATACTGATATTTACCAGTAAAACATAATTCTTTATTTTTATATCCCAACAATTAAAATACACAACTAACAGAATTCTAAAACAATAACCAACAATGATAGCCAATGAAATTTACGCTCGTACGCAAATAGTCTTTCGCTCAGTCCCATACGGCTCCGAGTCTCAATAGGTAAAGGAGAGTCATGACAGTTTATTGAAAGAGAAGCTCAATAGTTGAGATAGAAAGAGCATTGGTAGTTGAAAAGGGAAAAGGCTCAGTGGATGAAGGAGGAAGACACTGAGCCTTTGGAGCTGTTCTCTTTTATAACTGTCGCTGTTAGCCTGTTAGAAGATGTTTGGGTGCTCAGGTTCTGTTCTTTATTTTGTAGAGGGTTGAGGGGACTTGACTTGAGCACATTGTGAGAATGTATCAACTAAAAGTTGGAAATGATGAGTAGCTACAGTTATTTTGGTCGCGTCTGGTAGAAGGTGGCAGTGATGTATACATGTTATCGCCTCTAGTTTCCTTTGGCAGTTTTCTGGCAGTCTGCTTGACGCATCTTATCTGATCGATTCTTTCCACTAGAAGTTTCTAATCTGCTTGTTGGTGCCTTTATAATTATTATTGTTTCTCTTGAAGGTCCTTTGTTATACCAATACAAAGGACCTAAGTCTCAATATACCTAGGTACAACAACAGTGTATACTGCTGTTGTAAATAGCCTACTTAGCAACAGTATAGACTGTAGCTACTCAAACCCAACCCCCAAGTCCCACTCCTGACATCATGTAATGTGATATCTTTGGATAAAGATTTCAAATTAGTTCAAACACTTATTTTGCTAGCCAGCCTTAAAAGGAAATGTCATACAAAGTTACTCAATGCTACAAACAATATGTGTAGACAACTTCAACGTATTGCAACTTCAAAACAGTTGCCATTGGCTAAGTTTCTTTACCCAATGTATTTAACTAACTTAAGCTATTAACTTGAGCTAATATACCAATTTTTACTATAATAAGAGCCGTGTCTGTCCGAGGCCAGCCAAGAGTGTTAGGAAAAAAATTGTATCTAAAAAAATTGAACCCTTATGAATGTGAAACCAAGCACACCACTAAACCAAGCAGCCACCTTACCACGTTTTGGAATAATTGTGTATATAATCATTACACATCACGATCTCTCACGCTGCACTGGACTGCAAGCCTACGAGTAGTAACCAATAGTATTTTTGCTGTTGACATATTTTAATCTATTGCTATAAACAGACATACGAATGACAACAAAACAGACACTTGATTTTATATATATAGATATACAGTTATTGTGTATATTTGATCTCGCTTCTCATTTTAGTAGCAGAGCTAAGTTTTTGCCCTCTCAACCATTTGCTTAATGAGTATTAATAGGTACCTCATTTATTATGAAAGCCGGTGAAGGACAATGATCGTTCGCTGGCTGTCGACCGGCTCACTTTTTCTGTTGTAATCTATAGGATATAGGATATCCTTCTGGATATAGGTTCTGATATAGATTTGTTCTGGATATAGGTTGCCATGCAAGTCTTAGCAGGTGTAGGCTTTAGCAGAGATCTACACTTGCTAAATACGCAGACATTTTTCTCAAGCTTAAATAGTGAAGCTCCTTGTAAATAGCAGTAGGTACAGCCCACCACTTGCCAAATGCAGTAGGTACAGCCCACCACTTGCCAAATGCAAGAGCAGTTATTCTCTGAGAACACGGGCAGATAATTTAAAAGGGAAGGTAGAAGTTTTCCAAAACGTGTTCATTTTTTTGGAAAGCCCAATCCGTAGTCACATTAAAAAATAATGCATACTGTACTTTGGATAATCTATATAAATTGATTTATCAAGGTATACACAGCAGCTCAGTAGACCTCTCTTCACGATGTACTTGTATAAAATGTTATATAACATATAACGTTATATAGTTTTATATAGTATTATATAACATTATATACTTGTATATAGTGCTATATAACACATAATGTAAAGCGTCAAGTCAGTGCAAGTTCTCAAATTTGATTTAAAATCTCGTATAAAATATCGTTTTTGTGTGCCACAGTTGTGAGAGAAAACGACCTATCTCCCTGGCCATATCTCTATTACACAATGTTAACACAAAAATATACATTATATACACTATTAATACAATATCTCTGTTAATACACAGGCAGTCTAGTGTGTCGTGAAAGACAATCAGGTGTTCTGGTAAAGCGCAAAGAATAAGTAGCTGCACAGTTATTCATAAACGCCCAAAAACGGACGATTGGTGCAGGTGTTGTGTGTGTCTACCAAGCAGAATGTTATGAGATGGTGTCTCACTGACAGCAATCTTTTATCTTAACCTCTTGCCTTGGTTTTGGACGAATGGACATACAGATACTGCTTGTACTATAGTAAATATATATTTTTGTTTTACTTCTGTTTAGACATATACAATTATTGTAATCATGAGCCGTAAACCAGGCGAAAGTTATGAAAGAAAATTTGTCGATACAAATATATGTACAGGTACAAATATTTGTATATTACTTTATTGGCAAACCAACAGTGCAAATCAATACCACAATTACTGTACAGAATATCAGTAAAAAATTAAGTTTAGTTTTTTTCCATTGGATGAACCAAAGAGATAAGTTTGAGAAGATCTTGAAATGGATTAGGAAATTGACATGCATTTTACGCTTCGTATAACATCAAGTTCCCATAACACAAACATTCTCAGTACAAATTATTTAAGTTGTAGGAACGTCTACTGCATTAGAGTATTATTGTAATTTGCTCTGTCTCAGGCAATGTTGACTGTCCTTTAACACAGTCCTTACTATCAGCAAATAATACCGGTATATATTGTTGGTCTGCCATTGTTAAGCCTTACAAGATCAACTTTGGCTATGGACAAACTAAACACAAGTTGATATGTAATACACTGTGTTTCCAATCTCATCTGCTAATATTTCATTTTCTGGTTCTCTGATGCGGTATCACTTTAAGTATGAAATACTTTAAAAACATTGGAGTTCAGGCAGCCGGTCTCACACTTCAAAGACACAAATTAATACATTTTTAAATCATAATATGACATTAAGAAACCTTAGAGTTTTGAAAAGAAGTTTTCGTTATCATTTCATCTACATGTATTTGTAAGTGGTCAGGATTGATTTCCCAAGTTCAGATCACTGATTAATAGGTTTTAAGGCTTGTACAAAGCTCTGGAGCTGTTAGAAAAAGTTTCTTGAAAAATGTAGCTTCAAAATTTTGTTAAGCCGATACAAATCATGATCTATTGCAGAGCGAGTCTGGTGTGATGCTATGGCTGAGCTGGATATAGGCAAGCACTGCTCCCTCGCCAGCTGTAAACAATTGGGTGAGCAAAACCTTTCAATATATTGCCCTAAAAGACTGGCAAAAATGCAAACAAGTGCTGCTACAGGATACACTTTAGAGTCTTCTCCTTGCTGATGACAGCAATAAATTAATTTTTTTACGGTCAGGTACATAGATCAAAATTTGAATAGATAGTTTTGTTAGTAGATTTAGTCTTTACTAATATTGTTTATAGATCTAGTATCTACTAATATTGTTAATAGATTTAGTATCTACTAATATTGTTTATAGATCTAGTATCTACTAATATTGTTAATAGATCAAGTATCTACTAATATTATTAATAGATCTAGTATCTACTAATATTGTTAATAGATCTAGTGTCTACTAATATTGTTAATAAATCTAGTATCTACTAATATTGTTAATAGATCTAGTGTCTACTAATATTGTTAATAGATCTAGTGTCTACTAATATTGTTAATAGATCTAGTATCTACTAATATTGTTAATAGATCTAGTATCTACTAATATTATTAATAGATCTAGTGTCTACTAATATTGTTAATAGATCAAGTATCTACTAATATTGTTAATAGATCTAGTATCTACTAATATTGTTAATAGATCTAGTATCTACTAATATTGTTAATAGATCAAGTATCTACTAATATTGTTAATAGATCTAGTGTCTACTAATATTGTTAATAGATCAAGTATCTACTAATATTGTTAATAAATCTAGTATCTACTAATATTGTTAATAGATCTAGTATCTACTAATATTGTTAATAGATCAAGTATCTACTAATATTGTTAATAGATCAAGTATCTACTAATATTGTTAATAGATCTAGTATCTACTAATATTGTTAATAGATTTAGTATCTACTAATATTGTTTATAGATCTAGTATCTACTAATATTGTTAATAGATTTAGTATCTACTAATATTGTTTATAGATCTAGTATCTACTAATATTGTTAATAGATCTAGTATCTACTAATATTGTTAATAAATCTAGTATCTACTAATATTGTTAATAGATCTAGTGTCTACTAATATTGTTAATAGATCTAGTGTCTACTAATATTGTTAATAGATCTAGTATCTACTAATATTGTTAATAGATCTAGTATCTACTAATATTATTAATAGATCTAGTGTCTACTAATATTGTTAATAGATCAAGTATCTACTAATATTGTTAATAGATCTAGTATCTACTAATATTGTTAATAGATCTAGTGTATACTAATATTGTTAATAGATCTAGTATCTACTAATATTGTTAATAGATCTAGTGTCTACTAATATTGTTAATAGATCAAGTATCTACTAATATTGTTAATAGATCTAGTATCTACTAATATTGTTAATAGATCTAGTATCTACTAATATTGTTAATAGATCAAGTATCTACTAATATTGTTAATAGATCAAGTATCTACTAATATTGTTAATAGATCTAGTATCTACTAATATTGTTAATAGATTTAGTATCTACTAATATTGTTTATAGATCTAGTATCTACTAATATTGTTAATAGATTTAGTATCTACTAATATTGTTTATAGATCTAGTATCTACTAATATTGTTAATAGATCTAGTATCTACTAATATTATTAATAGATCTAGTGTATACTAATATTGTTAATAGATCTAGTGTCTACTAATATTGTTAATAGATCAAGTATCTACTAATATTGTTAATAGATCTAGTATCTACTAATATTGTTAATAGATCTAGTATCTACTAATATTATTAATAGATCTAGTGTATACTAATATTGTTAATAGATCTAGTATCTACTAATATTGTTAATAGATCTAGTATCTACTAATATTGTTAATAGATCTAGTATCTACTAATATTGTTTATAGATCTAGTGTCTACTAGTATTGTTAATAGATCTAGTATCTACTAATATTATTTATAGATCAAGTATCTACTAATATTGTTAATAGATCTAGTATCTACTAATATTGTTAATAGATCTAGTATCTACTAATATTATTTATAGATCAAGTATCTACTAATATTGTTAATAGATCTAGTGTCTACTAATATTGTTAATAGATCTAGTGTCTACTAATATTGTTAATAGATCTAGTGTCTACTAATATTGTTAATAGATCTAGTGTCTACTAATATTGTTAATAGATCTAGTATCTACTAATATTGTTTATAGATCAAGTATCTACTAATATTGTTAATAGATCTAGTATCTACTAATATTGTTAATAGATCTAGTATCTACTAATATTGTTTATAGATCAAGTATCTACTAATATTGTTAATAGATCTAGTATCTACTAATATTGTTAATAGATCTAGTGTCTACTAATATTGTTAATAGATCTAGTATCTACTAATATTATTTATAGATCAAGTATCTACTAATATTGTTAATAGATCTAGTATCTACTAATATTGTTAATAGATTTAGTATCTACTAATATTGTTAATAGATCTAGTGTCTACTAATATTGTTAATAGATCTAGTATCTACTAATATTATTTATAGATCAAGTATCTACTAATATTGTTAATAGATCTAGTATCTACTAATATTGTTAATAGATCTAGTATCTACTAATATTGTTAATAGATCAAGTATCTACTAATATTGTTAATAGATCTAGTGTCTACTAATATTGTTAATAGATCTAGGGTCTACTAATATTGTTAATAGATCTAGTATCTACTAATATTGTTAATAGATCTAGTATCTACTAATATTGTTAATAGATCTAGTGTCTACTAATATTGTTAATAGATCTAGTATCTACTAATATTGTTAATAGATCTAGTGTATACTAATATTATTAATAGATCTAGTATCTACTAATATTGTTAATAGATCTAGTATCTACTAATATTGTTAATAGATCAAGTATCTACTAATATTGTTAATAGATCTAGTGTCTACTAATATTGTTAATAGATCTAGTGTCTACTAATATTGTTTATAGATCTAGTGTCTACTAATATTGTTAATAGATCTAGTGTCTACTAATATTGTTAATAGATCTAGTATCTACTAATATTGTTAATAGATCTAGTGTCTACTAATATTGTTAATAGATCTAGTGTCTACTAATATTGTTAATAGATCTAGTATCTACTAATATTGTTAATAGATCTAGTATCTACTAATATTATTTATAGATCAAGTATCTACTAATATTGTTAATAGATCTAGTATCTACTAATATTGTTAATAGATCTAGTATCTACTAATATTGTTAATAGATCTAGTATCTACTAATATTGTTAATAGATCTAGTATCTACTAATATTGTTAATAGATCTAGTGTCTACTAATATTGTTAATAGATCTAGTGTCTACTAATATTGTTAATAGATCTAGTATCTACTAATATTGTTAATAGATCTAGTATCTACTAATATTATTTATAGATCAAGTATCTACTAATATTGTTAATAGATCTAGTGTCTACTAATATTGTTAATAGATCTAGTATCTACTAATATTGTTAATAGATCTAGTATCTACTAATATTATTTATAGATCAAGTATCTACTAATATTGTTAATAGATCTAGTGTCTACTAATATTGTTAATAGATCTAGTGTCTACTAATATTGTTAATAGATCTAGTATCTACTAATATTGTTAATAGATCTAGTGTCTACTAATATTGTTAATAGATCTAGTGTCTACTAATATTGTTAATAGATCTAGTATCTACTAATATTGTTAATAGATCTAGTGTCTACTAATATTGTTAATAGATCTAGTATCTACTAATATTGTTAATAGATCTAGTGTCTACTAATATTGTTAATAGATCTAGTGTCTACTAATATTGTTAATAGATCTAGTATCTACTAATATTGTTAATAGATCTAGTGTCTACTAATATTGTTAATAGATCTAGTGTCTACTAATATTGTTAATAGATCTAGTGTCTACTAATATTGTTAATAGATCTAGTATCTACTAATATTGTTAATAGATCTAGTGTCTACTAATATTGTTAATAGATCTAGTGTATACTAATATTATTAATAGATCTAGTATCTACTAATATTGTTAATAGATCTAGTATCTACTAATATTGTTAATAGATCTAGTGTCTACTAATATTGTTAATAGATCTAGTGTCTACTAATATTGTTAATAGATCTAGTATCTACTAATATTGTTAATAGATCTAGTGTCTACTAATATTGTTAATAGATCTAGTGTCTACTAATATTGTTAATAGATCTAGTGTCTACTAATATTGTTAATAGATCTAGTATCTACTAATATTGTTAATAGATCTAGTGTCTACTAATATTGTTAATAGATCTAGTGTATACTAATATTATTAATAGATCTAGTATCTACTAATATTGTTAATAGATCTAGTATCTACTAATATTGTTAATAGATCTAGTGTCTACTAATATTGTTAATAGATCTAGTGTCTACTAATATTGTTAATAGATCTAGTATCTACTAATATTGTTAATAGATCTAGTATCTACTAATATTATTTATAGATCAAGTATCTACTAATATTGTTAATAGATCTAGTGTCTACTAATATTGTTAATAGATCTAGTATCTACTAATATTGTTAATAGATCTAGTATCTACTAATATTATTTATAGATCAAGTATCTACTAATATTGTTAATAGATCTAGTGTCTACTAATATTGTTAATAGATCTAGTGTCTACTAATATTGTTAATAGATCTAGTATCTACTAATATTGTTAATAAATCTAGTATCTACTAATATTATTAATAGATCTAGTGTCTACTAATATTGTTAATAGATCTAGTGTCTACTAATATTGTTAATAGATCTAGTATCTACTAATATTATTAATAGATCTAGTGTCTACTAATATTGTTAATAGATCTAGTGTCTACTAATATTGTTAATAGATCTAGTGTCTACTAATATTGTTAATAGATCTAGTGTCTACTAATATTGTTAATAGATTTAGTGTCTACTAATATTGTTAATAGATCTAGTATCTACTAATATTGTTAATAGATCTAGTATCTACTAATATTGTTAATAGATCTAGTGTCTACTAATATTGTTAATAGATTTAGTGTCTACTAATATTGTTAATAGATCTAGTATCTACTAATATTGTTAATAGATCTAGTATCTACTAATATTATTAATAGATCTAGTATCTACTAATATTGTTAATAGATTTAGTGTCTACTAATATTGTTAATAGATCTAGTATCTACTAATATTGTTAATAGATCTAGTATCTACTAATATTGTTTATAGATCTAGTGTCTACTAGTATTGTTAATAGATTTAGTGTCTACTAATATTGTTAATAGATCTAGTATCTACTAATATTATTTATAGATCAAGTATCTACTAATATTGTTAATAGATCTAGTATCTACTAATATTGTTAATAGATCTAGTATCTACTAATATTATTTATAGATCAAGTATCTACTAATATTGTTAATAGATCTAGTGTCTACTAATATTGTTAATAGATCTAGTATCTACTAATATTGTTTATAGATCTAGTATCTACTAATATTATTTATAGATCTAGTATCTACTAACATTGTTAATAGATTTAGTATCTACTAATATTGTTAATAGATCTAGTATCTACTAATATTGTTAATAGATCAAGTATCTACTAATATTGTTTATAGATCTAGTGTATACTAATATTGTTAATAGATTTAGTATCTACTAATATTGTTAATAGATCTAGTATCTACTAATATTGTTAATAGATCTAGTATCTACTAATATTGTTAATAGATTTAGTATCTACTAATATTGTTAATAGATCTAGTGTCTACTAATATTGTTTATAGATCTAGTATCTACTAATATTATTTATAGATCTAGTATCTACTAACATTGTTAATAGATTTAGTATCTACTAATATTGTTAATAGATCTAGTATCTACTAATATTGTTAATAGATCAAGTATCTACTAATATTGTTTATAGATCTAGTGTATACTAATATTGTTAATAGATTTAGTATCTACTAATATTGTTAATAGATCTAGTATCTACTAATATTGTTAATAGATCTAGTATCTACTAATATTGTTAATAGATTTAGTATCTACTAATATTGTTAATAGATCTAGTGTCTACTAATATTGTTTATAGATCTAGTATCTACTAATATTATTTATAGATCTAGTATCTACTAACATTGTTAATAGATTTAGTATCTACTAATATTGTTAATAGATCTAGTATCTACTAATATTGTTAATAGATCAAGTATCTACTAATATTGTTTATAGATCTAGTGTATACTAATATTGTTAATAGATTTAGTATCTACTAATATTGTTAATAGATCTAGTATCTACTAATATTGTTAATAGATCTAGTGTCTACTAATATTGTTAATAGATCTAGTATCTACTAATATTGTTAATAGATCAAGTATCTACTAATATTATTTATAGATCTAGTGTATACTAATATTGTTAATAGATCTAGTGTCTACTAATATTGTTAATAGATCAAGTATCTGCTAATATTGTTAATAGATCTAGTATCTACTAATATTGTTAATAGATCTAGTGTCTACTAATATTGTTAATAGATCTAGTATCTACTAATATTGTTAATAGATCTAGTGTCTACTAATATTGTTAATAGATCAAGTATCTACTAATATTGTTAATAGATCTAGTATCTACTAATATTGTTAATAGATCTAGTGTCTACTAATATTGTTAATAGATCTAGTATCTACTAATATTGTTAATAGATTTAGTATCTACTAATATTGTTAATAGATCTAGTGTCTACTAATATTGTTAATAGATCTAGTATCTACTAATATTATTTATAGATCTAGTATCTACTAACATTGTTAATAGATTTAGTATCTACTAATATTGTTAATAGATCTAGTATCTACTAATATTGTTAATAGATCTAGTATCTACTAATATTATTTATAGATCTAGTATCTACTAATATTGTTAATAGAGTTAGTGTCTACTAATACTGTTAATAGATCTAGTATCTACTAATATTGTTAATAGATCTAGTATCTACTAATATTGTTAATAGATCTAGTATCTACTAATATTGTTAATAGATTTAGTATCTACTAATATTGTTAATAGATCTAGTGTCTACTAATATTGTTTATAGATCTAGTATCTACTAATATTATTTATAGATCTAGTATCTACTAATATTGTTAATAGATTTAGTATCTACTAATATTGTTTATAGATCTAGTGTATACTAATATTGTTAATAGATCTAGTGTCTACTAATATTGTTAATAGATCAAGTATCTACTAATATTGTTTATAGATCTAGTGTATACTAATATTGTTAATAGATCTAGGGTCTACTAATATTGTTAATAGATCTAGTATCTACTAATATTGTTAATAGATCAAGTATCTACTAATATTGTTAATAGATCAAGTATCTACTAATATTGTTAATAGATCTAGTGTTTACTAATATTGTTTATAGATCTAGTATCTACTAATATTGTTAATAGATCTAGTATCTACTAATATTATTTATAGATCTAGTATCTACTAATATTGTTAATAGATTTAGTATCTACTAATATTGTTAATAGATCTAGTATCTACTAATATTGTTAATAGATCAAGTATCTACTAATATTGTTAATAGATCAAGTATCTACTAATATTGTTAATAGATCTAGTGTCTACTAATATTGTTTATAGATCTAGTATCTACTAATATTGTTAATAGATCTAGTATCTACTAATATTATTTATAGATCTAGTATCTACTAATATTGTTAATAGATTTAGTATCTACTAATATTGTTTATAGATCTAGTGTCTACTAATATTGTTAATAGATCAAGTATCTACTAATATTGTTAATAGATCTAGTATCTACTAATATTGTTAATAGATCTAGTATCTACTAATATTGTTTATAGATCTAGTATCTACTAATATTGTTAATAGATCTAGTATCTACTAATATTGTTAATAGATCTAGTATTTACTAATATTGTTAATAGATCAAGTATCTACTAATATTGTTAATAGATCAAGTATCTACTAATATTGTTAATAGATCTAGTATCTACTAATATTGTTAATAGATCAAGTATCTACTAATATTGTTAATAGATCTAGTATCTACTAATATTGTTAATAGATCTAGTATCTACTAATATTGTTAATAGATCTAGTATCTACTAATATTGTTAATAGATCTAGTGTCTACTAATATTGTTAATAGATCAAGTGTCTACTAATATTGTTAATAGATCTAGTATCTACTAATATTGTTAATAGATCTAGTATCTACTAATATTGTTAATAGATCTAGTATCTACTAATATTGTTAATAGATCAAGTATCTACTAATATTGTTAATAGATCTAGTGTCTACTAATATTGTTAATAGATCTAGTATCTACTAATATTGTTAATAGATCTAGTATCTACTAATATTGTTAATAGATCTAGTATCTACTAATATTGTTTATAGATCTAGTATCTACTAATATTGTTAATAGATCTAGTGTCTACTAATATTGTTAATAAATCTAGTATCTACTAATATTGTTAATAGATCTAGTATCTACTAATATTGTTAATAGATCTAGTGTCTACTAATATTGTTAATAGATCTAGTATCTACTAATATTGTTAATAGATCTAGTATCTACTAATATTGTTAATAGATCTAGTATCTACTAATATTGTTAATAGATCTAGTATCTACTAATATTGTTAATAGATCTAGTGTCTACTAATATTGTTAATAGATCTAGTGTCTACTAATATTGTTAATAGATCTAGTGTCTACTAATATTGTTAATAGATCTAGTGTCTACTAATATTGTTAATAGATCTAGTGTCTACTAATATTGTTAATAGATCTAGTGTCTACTAATATTGTAAATAGATCTAGTATCTACTAATATTATTAATAGATCTAGTATCTACTAATATTGTTAATAGATCTAGTGTCTACTAATATTGTTAATAGATCTAGTGTCTACTAATATTGTTAATAGATCAAGTATCTACTAATATTGTTAATAGATCTAGTGTCTACTAATATTGTTAATAGATCTAGTATCTACTAATATTGTTTATAGATCTAGTATCTACTAATATTGTTAATAGATCTAGTGTCTACTAATATTGTTAATAGATCAAGTATCTACTAATATTGTTAATAGATCTAGTATCTACTAATATTGTTAATAGATCTAGTATCTACTAATATTGTTAATAAATCTAGTATCTACTAATATTGTTAATAGATCTAGTATCTACTAATATTGTTAATAGATCTAGTGTCTACTAATATTGTTAATAGATCTAGTATCTACTAATATTGTTAATAGATCTAGTGTCTACTAATATTGTTAATAGATCTAGTGTCTACTAATATTGTTAATAGATCAAGTATCTACTAATATTGTTAATAGATCTAGTGTCTACTAATATTGTTAATAGATCTAGTATCTACTAATATTGTTTATAGATCTAGTATCTACTAATATTGTTAATAGATCTAGTGTCTACTAATATTGTTAATAGATCTAGTATCTACTAATATTGTTAATAGATCTAGTATCTACTAATATTGTTAATAGATCTAGTGTCTGCTAATATTGTTAATAGATCTAGTATCTACTAATATTGTTAATAGATCTAGTATCTACTAATATTGTTAATAGATCTAGTATCTACTAATATTGTTAATAGATCAAGTATCTACTAATATTGTTAATAGATCTAGTATCTACTAATATTGTTAATAGATCTAGTGTCTACTAATATTGTTAATAGATCAAGTATCTACTAATATTGTTAATAGATCTAGTATCTACTAATATTGTTAATAGATCTAGGGTCTACTAGTATGGTTTATAGATTTAGTATTCACTAGATATATATATATTGGATAAAAAGATCTTTCTTTCATTAAAATGTACAGCTGGTAGTACAACATGGTTTATATACCAATAAGACTCACATCACCATTTTAGGGCGACTCCTCCAATAGGTAAAGCCCAAATGGTCGATTTCAAAATTTTTCGTTAGAAGTTTTTAACAATCTTTAGTGACTAATTTTAGTGATCATTTCTATCAGTTCATACACTATAGTCTCTTCACTTGGTGTGTTTGGCTATTATCTTTGTATTATGGGTGGAAAACTCTGATTATATTATTTGACATGGGTAAAAAACTCCAGTTGCGATTGTTTAACATGGATTGTAACTCCTACTTGTTTACTGACCCAGCATAGAAAGTTCATATCTTGCATTTGATAAACATTAAGTTCAGTTTCTTATAAAAAGGCAGTATTATAAGACGTCTACCCGTTTATGCCTGTTTAGGAGTTTCTGACAGGAATTTAAAAATTCCACTATCGAACGAGGAACCCACTTCAATGGTGATGACGAGGTTAAGATTGCAGCGAGTGACTTTTCAAAAACTCAATCTAAAGTTTTCTATGCTGAAGGCATTAAAAAACTGGTACCTCGATGGGAAAAGTTTGTGTCACTGCTAGTAATTATATTAAAAAAAAATTGAAAGCTTCTTATAATAGAATTGCTTTTTATAAACCAATACACCTTACTTATTAAATGCCCCACATATACCAGAGCTAATTGTCTTGTAAATAGTATTTTGTGTAAAACTTTTGCACATCCGCACTTCTGTTTATATTCAGAAAGTTTGGTTATTGCATCATGGTTTCTTTGGTTATTGCATCATGGTTTTACAGACTTTCTGCCCTTCATCTGTGACGGTTGTGGACTTGTCTTTTGGTAAGTTCAACTGTTATTCCACCTGCCACTTTATATCTAGCCCTTTGCTGGTCCATCAGCCACTGACAGCTTAATCAGTATGACACATTGACCCTTGACATACATATGACCCCATGTATGTCAAGCAAATAGTACCACTATCGTATTTCAAGTTCTTCTCACCCTTCATTTATATCATTTTCTATTTTCAAGCAAGGAACATCAAGTTCGAGACAAACACAGCTGTGATAAGTTGCTGCCAGAAGGGACAGATAAGAATGTTTCCACTCCTTATCGCACTTATCAATGTTCTTTGACGGACTGTGGAAGGTCTGAGCTGGTTCCAGTAACTTGCGACGAATGTCACTTGAACTACTGTATGATGTATGTATACTGTTATGCAAACCCCATCATCAGGTGAAACCTAATGGTAAATTTTACTTCAAGTGTAAAAAAGCATTGTGGAGCGAACATAAGGTCGCCCTAATCTTCCCATGTCTGTATATCCCTCAAGGTTATAGATGTGAACAGATTAGTGTAGACACCTGTTTATTCTAGTCACCTATTTAGTGCCTTGCCTTACCACATGTAGTCCATAAGCTGAATATCAGCAGTCTCTCGGGAATATACATCACATGCTGGTGTCTTATGGGTAATCTGTCCCTAAGGGCTCCAGGTCTCTTCCTCTTTTCTCAAAATTGGCAGCCGGGGATCAGTTAAGTTTTACTCATACAACCTGTGGTCTTCCTAATTGGACAGGCTCGGAGATGCATTCTTAATGTTTGTTTGTTACCTCTGGTAAAGTCTAAACCAGAAGCTCTTCCTAACAGCCATTTCTTCCGTTTGTAGGCACCGACATGGCGCTGATCACGCCTGTTCTGGACAGCAGTCGAAGCCTGCGTATATGAGTGCAACAGCACAACATGTACAGACAATCCTCGGTATGGGAAGTCACCTTGACCTGTTAACTGTCAGGTTGCTTACCTTTTACTAACTTGCCTGCAAACATGACAGTATTTATGACTTCAAGGTTTCGTTGGATTTTACTATCTCTCTGCTACTAGATATGGCTGAGTACAATAGGTGACTCTACCCGTTGCGCTGCAGAGACAGCTGTTACGCTATTCCTGTCAGCGTGACTGATGATTGTTAGCTATTACTTACATGTTTAGCAACTATGGAGTTAGCAAGAGGTAAATGTTCTGCACTTGTTGGTTCCTGTCTCTCATTATGTAACTAAGATTTAGTTCATATTCTTTCAGTGTTTCAATTAATTCTAATTCTATCTGACTATTATGCAGTTTTAACTTAAGCTATTGTCAAAGGGTGCGCAATACAGTACACTACAGTACAGTACTGTACAGTACTGTACAGTACTTTACAGTACAGTACACAGGTTATGAAACTTTATACTTCAGATAGCAAGGAATCTATTCAGCCAAAGGGTGCGCAGTACAGTGCAGTACTGTACAGTACAGTACACAGGTTATGAAACTTTATACTGCAGATAGCAAGGAATCTATTCAGCCAAAGGTTAAAACTGTTAAATCGAAGAAAGCGCAAGCCATGGCTGCCAAAGTTGCGCTGATGAAGTTGAAGCAGACGGCTACTGGAGATGCTGGTGTGCCGATGGAAAGCAGAGTTTATCTCAGTCTAGTTTTGCCCATTAAAGACACCAAAACCTCACACTCAGCTCAGTCTGCTTTTTGGCTTGATAAGGTACCCTTTGACTTATTTGACATGCTTGATAAGGCACCCTTTGACTTATTTGACATGCTTGATAAGGTACCCTTTGACTTATTTGACATGCTTGATAAGGTACCCTTTGACTTATTTGACATGCTTGATAAGGTACCCTTTTACTTATTTGACATGCGTAGTACTACTGAGAGGGATTATCTATTGAACAATAGTACTACTGAGAGTGATTATCTATTGAACAATAGTACTACTAAGAGTGATTATCTATTTAACTCATTTAGCTCATTCTGCAAAGCATTTCTGGTAGTTTTAAGGCATTACCTGATGTAAAGTTCTATGCTGATTAATTTTGTATCAAAATAATTTTTATAAACTGTGGATCAAAAATTATAGCAATTCATATGCGCCCTTATGTAATATTTGGTATTATCAAATGTATCATTATGATCCGATAAAAAAAATTTGGTAGGGAAATAGGTGACCGGGTTGGGGATGCCTCACAAGATTGTATGATGTCATGGGGGGGTCCAAGTAACCAATAAAGCATTCTGAATCAGCTTTGCGTGTTGTAGCTTCAGCTCTCATTTGCTAGCAGAGTTTAGCTTGCTTTACAAGTGAAAAATGTTCTATAAGTATATTGTGGTGAGTTTTCATTCCAAAGATGGTTTTACTCTCACCAAATTTCTTTTTCGAACGAAAATTCCCATAAGTTTTACGTAATGCATGCTCTCAAAGAGTGCTCCACAAGTACTCATAGGAGAAACTCAGGCTACAGTATCGCCTTCTGCTCATATGTAGAATGCTAAGTAAAGTAGTATACATGATGCCAACATGCACTGGGAATGTCAGTACTTCAATGCTGTTTTAGGAATGGACAGTTGGCAGGTCTGTGGACTACATCAGTAGTAAATCCAACATCAAAAATGACAATAACAGAGTGAACAGTCCGGTATGTATCTAATCTGTAGCTGTACTAAACATGATGTATTCATATACATTGTGACATGTATATGGAGAATGCCAATGAAAGGGATAAAATAGTGATATATAAAAAGCGGAGAAGAGGGTGATTGGGAGGAAGGTCGTAGAAAACAAGTTACAAGTAGCAATAAATATGGGAAATGGTTGAGAAGCTCTGGTAAACTTTAATCTCATCTCTTTGACAGTTAAAACTTCTAGTAGTAATCAAGTACCCTGTTTAACTTCAGCTCTTAGACAGTTATAACTTCTATTAGTCATCAAGTACTGTTTAATCTCATCTCTTAAACAGTTAGAACTTCTAGTAGTAATCAAGTACACTGTTTAATCTCATCTCTTAGACAGTTACAACTTCTAGTAGTAATCAAGGACTCTGTTTAATCTCATATCTTAGAGAGTTACAACTTTTAGTAGTAATCAAGTACCCTGTTTAATCTCATATCTTAGACAGTTACAACTTTTAGTAGTAATCAAGTACCCTGTTTAATCTCATATCTTAGACAGTTACAACTTCTAGTAGTAATCAAGTACCCTGTTTAATCTTATATCTTAGACAGTTACAACTTCTAGTAGTAATCAAGTACACTGTTTAATCTTATATCTTAGACAGTTACAACTTCTAGTAGTAATCAAGTACCCTGTTTAATCTTATATCTTAGACAGTTAGAACTTCTAGTAGTAATCAAGTACCCTGTTTAATCTCATATCTTAGACAGTTATAACTTCTAGTAATTATCAAGTACCCTGTTTAATCTCTCGTTTCAAACTGTTTTTATACATTATTTTTTATTCAGTAGCAATATTGCTACTTGACTCTTTTGTTCCTAATTGTAGAAGCTGAGACTTATCTATGGAGAAGAGTTGTTGAGCATGGAACACAGGCTTAAAGAGCTACTAGAGAGTGGTAGCCTTTACAATGGCTCTACAGTGGAACTTCGCTATGTTACGGGTGGTTGCCAGTGAAAATATAAACATATTATATAGGCACATCTTTGGCAGCTTGATTTATAGCAAAGGACTATAACAAACAGCCCGTAGCAAGAGACTATAGCAAGGAGATGATGCTTATAATATAGGTGTCTCTGTGGCTGGTCATCTCCTTGTCAATCTCTGCACGCGATTCGTTCACAAAGACAAAGTATTTCAAGCATATTTATTTATCTTCTACAAGATACTACAAAGTTATGCAAAATGTTCATATGAATGATTGTTAGAGTCATATAAAACTGTAAAATGCCAGTCTTGGGTTTAAAAAAGGTAAACATGAGAAGAAAAGCAGCAGTTTCATCAAGAAACGGGATCAAATATTATTATCTCCCCATGTTTCTATTCAGCTGCAGGTTCAGCTGCAGTTTCCTCAGAGATTTGCTCATTGCTAGTATCTCCGACCTCTGTTGTTTCTTCAGTGGGCTCTATATTCTCCTGCGACGTTGCAGGTGTTGCGATATCCTTTAAAGCCGCTACTTCATCAGTGAGTTGTTGATAAGCTTGGGGTTTTCTCCCCTTACAGTCATCTGCCTCTTCATCAGCCCCTGCCCCCTTCAGGATGGCCACTATTGAGTCCCTAAGCTCCTCATTCGCGATGCTCTCCGCATAGTGAAGAGCTGTTCTGTTTTGCTGTAACAAACATAAGTATTAACTAAACACTCACAAAAAGTGGAGTAAGCTTGTAGAGCTCTAATAGGCTCCCAAAAGATCACAACAACTTACCCTGGCTGCTTGGTTGCTAAAAAAACCCTCGTAACATTAGGGTGTGGTCTATGCTATGAAGAATCATTGAACAAATTTGATTGGTCCTCTTAAATATAAGCAAATAGAACCAACACAACAGATAGTATTCGAATTTCTACTTACATGATCCCTGCAAGTCGTGATACCAGGAAATGATGTTACAAGGTGCTGGACCAACTCTGGTTGCTCATAGAGCACAGCTAGGTGAAGGACGGAACAACCATGCGAATTGAGCCGACAAATGGCGAGAGAAGGTTTGTCCAAGCACTGTTTGAGACCCACTAGGTTGCCTGCTTTCACGTGCTCTGCTATAGTCTTTGACAACTTCTGAAGTACATAAAACAGATGCATATAATATCACCACTTGTCTTGCAACACAGACATTCATAAAAAATACATTTCAGCCTTTATCTTTTGATACCTATTTGACTGCCTTCATTCTTTCTAATTACTATGAATACTTCATGTTTTTCAGTTCTGACTGCCCCTGTTCGTGCCAGTGAGCTCAGCGCCCAGTAACTGACTAAAGATATACTGTAATAATTATAGTATCTAAAGTATATGATGATATAGAGTAGATACCTGTCATTCAGTATGTAAAGTTCATGGTATAGAGTAGACACCTGTCATACGGCATGCAAAGTATATGATACAGAGTAAACACCTGTCATTCAGTATGTAAAGTTCATGGTATAGAGTAGACACTTGTCATACGACGTGCAAAGTATATGATACAGAGTAGACACCTGTCATTCAGTATGTAAAGTTTATGGTATAGAGTAGACACCTGTCATACGGCGTGCAAAGTATATGATACAGAGTAGACACCTGTCATTCAGTATGTAAAGTTTATGGTATAGAGTAGACACCTGTCATACAATGTGCAAAGTATATGATATAGAGTAGACACCTGTCATACGATGTGCAAAGTATATGATATAGAGTAGACACCTATCATTCAGTATGTAAAGTTTATGGTATAGAGCAAACACCTGTCATACGACGTGCAAAGTATATGATAATAGAGTAGACACCTGTCATTCAGTATGTAAAGTTTATGGTATAGAGTAGACACCTGTCATACAGCGTGCAAAGTATATGATACAGAGTAGACACTTGGCATTCAGTATGTAAAGTTCATGGTATAGAGTAGACACCTGTCATACGACGTGCAACGTATATGATACAGAGTACACACCTGTCATTCAGTATGTAAAGTTTATAGTATAGAACAAACGCCTGTCAAACGGCGTGCAAAGTATATGATATAGAGTAGACACCTGTCATACGGCGTGTAAGGTATATGTAATAGAGTAGACACCTGTCATACGGTATGTAAAATATATGATATAGAGTACATAAGTGTCATTCGGTATGTAAAGTATATGATATAGAGTAGATACATGTCATATGTGTATAATGCATATAATATAAAATGACATCAGGTAGATAGTGATAGAGGAAAAAATGAACTTACAGATAGATCGGTAGATTTTGCCAACAATTGAGCAGCTTCCTCCGACAGCGCTCCATCCTGGTTGAGATTTTCAGGGGGAGTAAAACCATTCTCGATCAATGTGACGAATGAGCTCTCATCCCCTGCATTGAGCAGTTCCACTACATAGTTATCTGCAAACAGATACAAGACTCTCAGTATGCCAGCGCAGCAGCCTTGGAGTTTCAATCTAGTAGCGGACCTATTTATGAAATCCTATTTATTTTAAGTGTTATATGCATTGTCAATACAAATGCATCGCATTAGGTATGTTAGTCACATGCAGTAATGAAAAGTGCACTAGTTCTAATGATACGAGTAAATACAGTACCTATGCATTGCCTGAGCTCATCTGACTCCGCCAGATCCCTCGCTGTGTTCCCATCCATGTCTCTCTCTGCTAGCATATCCACCCCTGATTCTGACAGGAGTGCTTGGACATCCTCCACACTGCCTCCAGAGGCTACCTATTAGGAGGAGCAATCAATAAATTACAAAATCACAGCCAATCGCGGATCAGATTCAAAAGCATTCTGGCAGCAGGCAAAGATGTTATATAATTGATGACCGTGTCTGAAAACAAAAGAAAAATTAAAAATACAGCAGATGTAAAAGCAACGGTGGCCTCACAAATAGGTCATTGACATTAGTAAAAAACAGACCAGAATCAGCCACTTTGTGGTCCTAATGCAAATCTAGGTCTACAGAGATGCGTATGTGGTCACGTACGAGTGTGTGCAGTGCTGTTCTACCCAGTTCATCTTTGTCCACCACTTTCCTCGGCGCCACCGGAGTAGCGGTGTGCTCAGGTGTCTCCTCATCCTCCTTGACAGTTGGCAGCTCTGGAGGCTGTGATAGGTGTGCTGATTCCTTGGCCCTGCAAGAGTTCTAATTAGATGCAGAGAGGAACATTTCATAGACCGAGTATCATTACTCACTTGTACTCAAGTTAAACGGTACCATCGGAGGTACTTGTAATCACTATACAAGTACTAGCTGAGCCTGCAGTTGGTAATTGTGGAAGTGCTATCAGCGTTGTGGGGAGTATCATAGCTGAAGCTAGTCAAACAATAAGGAAGTAATGGGAGGATCTTTAGTCAATATATAAGGAGTTACTAGCAGTAGTAGTACTCGAATTGTTCACTAGCATATATGTACATATATTTTTTTGAATGATTCAATTAATACTACTGCTAGTAATTCCCTTTATATTAACTATACATACATAATATAGGCAAAAAAAGTGTCTAAATACAGTGGTGCACAAAAAGGAATACCTGCAATGAGGCTAACTGTATAAGGCATTATGGAATTCCTCTAAGTTTGTTGTACATAATTTAAACGAAATATCAATCATCACCAACTCATGTAAATATTTGTTTGGTTCCATTGAAAAGGAGAATGTTTGAAGCTGAACCAAATTAATTGTTGCAATTAAATTTGCCAAGGTACATATAAAGGTACATATAAAGGTACATATATAGGTACATATAAAGTTCACAACTGCACCCACAGCATGATATTGAAGTTGAGATTTGAGCAACAAGTGAGTCTGACCAGGTCAATTTTTCATTGGCAATGTGCCAGGCTAATAGTAAGTGGCAGGCAACTCTAATTACCTCTCATTTTTTATAAACTGATTTTTAATACCCAGCAACGCCGGGTAGCACAGCTAGTATATATATATGCTTTCGCAATCAACTTACTTCTTCTGTAGCTCTTCCTGCTCTTTTTGCTTTCTAGCCTCTTCTTCTGCTTTTCTCCTCTTCTCTTCTTCTATCTCTTTGAGATAAATAGCCTCTCTCTTCCTTCGAGCTCTGTTCTCTGCTTCTTCCAGCTTTTTCTGTTCTTCTTCCTCTGCCCTCTTTACAGCATCCAGTTGCTAAAATGAAAAATGTAGCGATGAGGTATTTCTTATCTTGAAATCAATAGAAACCGTTCCAGGATATCCTTACCATGTATTAAGTTGGTCAGATATGGCACGCAAATAGCATCCGATACATCTAACTATAGCATCTATGGCTTGTACAAGGCATCTGATACATCTAACTATAGCATCTATGGCTTGTACAAGGCATCTGATATATTTAATGTTTGGGTGAACAAATGTTGGAGTATAAAAAGGAAGATGCAGGGAAAAGTGGCTGTAACCAGACCTGTTGGTGATAGTCCAGATTGGCCTTGTGCTTGTACAGCCACTGTGCCAGAAACTCTATTGGGTCCCACGGTCTTTTCTCAGCCACCTCTGATAGGGCAGCAGTCAGCGGACCTCCAAGCACCTCCGCTATATACTTGGCGTCTAAGGTGTCAGGAGGAGGAGCTTGTCTTCTACTTGCCATGACTGGAGGAGCTCTGGCAGCGGCAGCAATAGGGTTAGCTGTAGTGAAGATATAGGATGGATGTGTGAGATCAGAATGTACGTAGAGACAGCAAACTTAGCCTGGGCATGGCTCTCTTGAGAGGTGAGGGGAAGAAAGCGTTCTCCCCAACCCCCAAAAGAGCAATGCCCAGGCTACAGCAAGCCCATGAACAGAGTCAGGCCACGAACTGTTATCAGATGGAGCAGCATTTACCCAGTAGCCTTAATCACTAGTCGCTAGCAGATAACTTGTTTGAAGCTTGTCAAGACCTCTCCCACCTTCGCTTTCTATTGGGTCAGCAATGAAAAGCAGATATCATTGTAAAACAGACTCACCGACAGCCTCTGGCTGGTCCAAAGCTTTAGCAGACTTGGCTCTCTCTGATATAGCTGTTGCAGGTCTGGAAGGTGGGGTGACGAGCAGCTCCTCCCTCAGATTATCAATGTTTATTATAAAATCTGAGCTATGATCTTTGTAGTACCTACAAAGGCAATGATGAATTACGTACAGGGGCTGATAACTGACAAACTTTGTACCCGACGGTTAAACAGCCACAACAATCAAAAGGCTCGTAAAAGATAATGGCCACAGGAAACAAGGTAACAATGAGCTGGCATAAATACTACTAATCTCCGACAGAAATTATAGGAGATAACAATAGAATTTATAGCCTTGTAGAAATAAATAATGGTACAAGAGTAGAATGGAGTCCTTTAGTAGTGATAGCAACTCTCTGTACTTGGAAAAATAAAGAGGCCTCTTCAATAGCTGCTAATATGACTTGCCATAGCAATGACCCTAATGATTCTATGAATGATAAAAATAGTCATGTGACTCAGAGAAGACAACTTCATGAACATTGCCATCCGTTGTCAGACAAACATACAATATGAAGTCCATCCCCTACCTATATCTGACTGAGTGAGGATGTGATTGAAGGAAAATTCACTGTCTATCTGTACCAAGGCTTTATGCGCTGACATCCTTCAACCACTGTTTGTAGAGACAAAAACTCACCAACCATTATAAAAACACAAAACCCAAGGCTGATACTCACTCCGGATTGTTGCCCTCGATGTCTACTGCGTGACAATCACCTCCAGTTTGCTTGAGAAACTCGTAGAGCTCCTTGTCAATGGCAGCAGCAAAGTGCATAGGAGTGAGGCCAGCCTGTAACAGTCCTTAATCAATAATAAACAATAATTACAACTATTACTTGGGTCTCAAGGCTGACTACTGTGTAAGCCCAATATTATGCTAGAGCTCCTTAAAAACGTTCAAGTCATGACATAGGGATGTACAAACAGCAATGGTTCGGCTGTGTTATGACAGGGATGACTGGTAACTTGATAGAACAATATCAAATTGCACAATAGAAGGGAGTAGAGGGAAAAGGACTGGCACTGACAGAACAGCAACTGGTGGAGTAACGATAAGTTGTGTGACACAGTGATGGGAAGCACAACAATTCATGTTTCACAGAAACAAGCAATTGGTTCACCTTTTTAAACATTCCATCTGAAATCATTGACATCAGAATTTACCATATGACCTCTGTCTGTCATGGCTTGGCAAATAACAGACATATATTACTTGTGAGTCTTATAAAGTTGAGTCAGACAAGACATTGTTGCTGGGACTTGGCTTGAGAAGAGGCAAATATGGAAGCACAAATTTGTGGTGTTACAGTACATGAACATCAAGCAAACGATTCAGTCGTTACTGGTTACTAGGCAACAAGCCCAGATTAAGCCTAATAACGGTCTAATGATCCCGTCATGGTTCTAGTCTCTTACAATCAATAAATGCTGCCTCTGAGCCCCATATAACAAACTTAAATGCTGCCAAAGTCTACATTGTAAGACTTGCAAGCTAGCTCTCACTGAATGCAGTTCAAACACTCTACTGATGTGACTTCATGGTGAGTATCGGAGCTATAGATACAATTCTGTTGTGTAATGCAATTTGGAATTTTTAACTGCCATAAACTTTCCCGTAACACCAGATCAGTGTAATAAATTCATAGGATGAGAGTTACATTGTATTCACTATTTGAAACGTATTTTAAATCATTCTAGCTATTTACAATATTTCTATTAATGATTACCAATTGAGTGAGAATTATAAATTTTTATATTTCTTTGTCTACAGAAACTCAACTAATATCCTAACAGTCGGAGCGCCGAAAGCTGTACATGCCGGACAAATCAAGATTTCTGCAGATGTCACGAATATACATAAAATTGCTGTCTCGTAGTGGCTCACAGCTAGGTATATTAGTTAACAATGTCTATACAGATATCTGTCCTGTCAAAAAGCACACTTAAAGTATTTACACTATGTACATGTAAATGGAAGTTCAGGCTGTGAACTAATGCTGGGGAATCTGACAACTTTGACCTATATAGATTTGGTGTTGCCTTAGTTGTTATCAGTGAAGCTGTATGTAGAATTAATATTCCTGATGAGAAATAGGCAGTCATCACAAAACTGCCGTATGTATGCGTGTAATATATTGCTGGAATTGCCTCATCAGTGAATCAAACTTTTAAAAGAATCTATAACAAGCATCAAAAAGTGTGTAAAGGTACAATCAGAGAGTATATATAGTACTACTAGAGAGTATACAGAGTACTACTACAGAGTATGTATAGTACTACTAGAGAGTATATAGAGTACTACCAGAGAGTATATAGAGTACTACTAGAGAGTGTAGAGAGTACTACTAAAGAGTGTATAGAGTACTACTAGAGAGTATATAAAAAACTACTAGAGAGTGTAGAGAGTACTACTAAAGAGTGTATAGAGTACTACTAGAGAGTATACAGAGTACTACTAGACAGTATATAGGATACTACCAGAGAATGTATAGAGTATCACTATAGAGTGTAGAGGGTACTACTACAGAGTATATAGAGTACTACTAGAGAGTGTATAGAGTACTACCAAAGAGTATATAGAGTACTACCAGAGAGTATATAGAGTACTACCAGAGAGTATATAGAGTACTACTATAGAGTATATAGAGTACTGCTAGCGAGTATATAGAATAATACTAGCGAGTGTATAGAGTACCACTAGAGAGTATATATAGTACTACTAAAGAGTATATAAAGTACTACTAGAGAGTGTATAGAGTACCACTAGAGAGTATATTGAGTACTACCAGAGAGTATATAGAGTACTACTAGAGAGTGTATAGAGTACTACTAGAGAGTATATAGAGTACTACTAGAGAGTGTATAGAGTACTACTAGAGAGTATATAGAGTACTACTAGAGAGTGTATAGAGTACTACTAGAGAGTATATATAGTGCCACTAGAGAGTGTATAGAGAGCTATCAGAGAGTAAGGGGTATTTACTATCAGAGAGTGTATAAAGTGCTACCCAGGAGTCTAGTAAGACCTGGTATTATTAAAATCTGCTACTAGCACTTACGTCTCCCTGCACATCCATGGAGCCTGTAAACTGCTGAGCTATCCACTTGGCAACCTCTGTGTGTTTTAGTATAACAGCTTTGTGAAGGGGAGTCAGCTTACTGGCATCTTCCTTAGTAGCGATCTCCCTCCTAGTTAAAGCCATCTTAACTGATCTCAGTTCTCCTGACAGCACTGCCTCATTCACTCGGTAGAGCATTTCCTATGTATGCATATAACAGAAACCTATGATTGTATTAACACTTGCAATAACAACTGCGATACTAGGAGTTGTCTGACCTTATCATCTGTGGAACAGCAAGTACTGTTATAGCATGCTTGTCAGGGTAATACTAGGTTTTTATAAAAAATTAAAGCTAGAAACTATGTACTAGTGGCAATTCTTATATGTGTTCAGCCTATTCATTGTAGACATCAGCCAGATTTTCGAAAGTTTTAAAATTCAGTGAGTTTCATGAAGCTATCAGTCTCTATCTTAGGAATAAAGGGTAAGGTTCAAAAGAAATCTCTCCCCAAATGACCTTATATAGTTTCTTGACTTTTCACCAAATCATCTGACACAATGAACACACTAAGTCCTCTTGGCTCTGTGAACCTAAATTTAGAGGTGATTGACAATATCAAGTGTTGATAAAGACATAAATAACAAAACAGTCGACTAGAAACTTACAGATGCTAGCTGTCGGTTCAAGTTGGACTCGTAGTTGCTTAGAATCTCTTCCATGTTGAGAGGGGCAGCTTTCATTGCTGCGATATCTGCTCCAGAGATATCTTTGATGCTTGCATCGGCATTTGACTCCATCAGTAGTTTGACAGCACCTTCCGCATCCTCCCCTTTCATGCAGGTGGCATAGTGTAGAGCAGTTCGCCCCATCTAGTTATGAAAAACTTACCCATTTGTCCCTTGTATAAATACAAAAGTTTGTCATACTGCCAAGTTTGATAGATTACAGAATTGAGCTCATTTTAAACCACAAAATTGAAATATGCAAAAGGTAGTGTTGCCAGAAGAGAAAAATAGAGAAGATGAAGACAGATATGATGAGAAAGAAGATGACAAGAAAGGAAACGGCTAAACAAAACAAAAAGGAAAATCCGAAGAGTAAGGAAAACAGAATAAAGAAGAACAGTAAGAGCTGGTTGGAAAGAATGAGCTAAGCACTAAGAGTCAACAAAATAACCCTGAGCTCACTACATGTCTCAACTCACAGGGCTGATTACAAGTCTCAACTCACAGGGCTCACTACAAGTCTCGACTAACAGGGCTGACTACAAGTCTCAACTAAAAGGGCTGACTACAAGTCTCAACTAAAAGGGCTGACTACAAGTCTCAACTCACAGGTCTGACTACAAGTCTTAACTAACAGGGCTGACTACAAGTCTCAACTAACAGAGCTGACTACAAGTCTCAACTAACAGGGCTCACTACTAGTTTCAACTAACAGAGCTCACTACAAGTCTTAACTAAAAGGGCTGACTACAAGTCTTAACTAACAGGGCTGACTAAAAGTCTCAACTAACAGGGCTGACTACAAGTCTCAACTATCAGGGCTCACTACAAGTCTCAACTAACAGAGCTGACTACAAGTCTCAACTCACATTGTCCTGAGTGTTAACTATCTCAGGAAACTTTTCTAAAAGAGCTGCCACAGTCTGCCATAGGCCGTGTATAGAAGCGATCTGGAGTGAAGGGAGTCCCACCAAATCTGGTAAGACAACTTGCTCTCGTTTGCTGAATGCCATCTGCAACTCTCTCTTTCCAGTCTCAACTCTCATTAGCTGCAATATTAGAATGACAACTTGAGTTGACTGCAAGAGACTGAATTTTGTGACTACGTTAAAAGGAGATACTTGAAGAGCAGGGGAAAGCAAATATAAGGAGAAACCATTGACTGTGACTGTTTGAAAATACTTATCAATTCTAAGTTTTCTTAACCACACATTAGGTGTTCTCTTAATCACAACATAATATAATACAACATAACACAATAACATCTGATAGCCTACATGTGAATAGGTGTTATAAAATTTGCTTGTGAGCGATAACATAATAAACAGCAATAAGAAAACTTTTGTCTGACGCAGGCAGAGAGTATATATGAAGTCGCGTGTATAAGAAAGGCGTAGCTCTGAGACAGACCTTGTGAATCTCCATTACTTCTTGTTCTATTTGAATGACAGCAGACAGCCTCTCAATCAGTCGTTTATCGGCCTTTGCGACAACAGCGAGTCTCTTCAAGTGTGTTGTCTTGCCGTTCATTCCAGCTTGCTTCATAAACTCATCAACTTTCTCCTCACCTACGATTACCAGCAGACGTTAGATTAGAGACACGAGGTACCATGATACAGGTACAGACAGCAAGCAGCGATTATACACCAATCTATTCTGCTTTTATAGTAATTAGAAGCTGATTGACAACATAATAGTATTGGTCACTAATGCTTCTACAGACAAACATTGTGAACTTTGTGAAGAAATTTTACCCGTGTTCTTGCAAAGTGCTTGAGAGTTTTATGACATGCTACTAGTTTCTATTTACAGCGATACCTCGACATACGAGTGACTCGACATACCAGTGCCTCGACATATAATAAAATGAAAATACGAGCAGAATTCCAAGCAAGCTTCTCCCTCGAGATACGAGTGATTTTTGAGATGCGAGCCAGTTCTCGATTGTCACTATATGGCCAATTATGTGAGAGGCAGCATTTGAGAACATCGCTGATCAGTCTTTTTCCTCGAAAGTCTTTTCAAGAGGTCGGCTAAAAGCTATAGTAATGCGAGGCAAGAAGCACCGAACCGGAAACAGATAATAAAAATTAAGGAAACAACATTAAAGCAAGTTTAGTAAAAAACTAAAACTCAGCTTTAAGTATGTGTTTAGTCGGCTAAACTTACAAAGTTAACGTTTTTGTCACACAGCGTCACAAAAGTTTAGTGTACCGAAAGCGTTGCTAACAAGTCATTCAGACAGACATTAGCCACTACATTTGTCTTGAAGGTAAACACCTACAGTAGTGTACACATAAAAATGTTACACTTTATTGTAGATTTTAACAACTAAGTAGGTATTTGTTACTTTGTAAGAGTAGGTACTAAATTATGACAATTAAAACATGTTATTTCCATTGTAATATACTGTTTTACGTGGTTCTTCTTAGTATGGTACCACATTAATTTGTATTCAATTATTTTATAAAGAAAATAGTGCTTTGAGACATGAGTAAATTGACATACGAACTGAGTCACAGAGAGCATTAGGCTCGTATGTCGAGGTATGACTGTAAAGCTAATGACATTCTATTTATAGCGTACTGACATGCAGGCAATTGCGACACCTACTCTGGCTGGTTTCAAGTAGAAACTTCTTGAGGTACTTGTTACTCCAGGCGACAGGAAGATTAGCAATCATGAAATCAAGACCAGAGTAGCCATTGACATCTCTGATGAACATGTTGGTCTTGCGGAGAAGAACTTTCCAGACTTCCGGGAAGTCACTGCTGATCACTACAAACAAGAAACCTCAAGTTCTCAAGTTGTTACTTTGTGGCCAGTGGGCTACATCTTTAGCAAGTCTGTAAATCAACAACACTCACTATGGCAGACTTAATATAGACTTAGATGTAATACTACAACACTCACTATGCTAGTCCTCACAACCCACCCACAGAAACATGTTGAGAGACGCAGATAGAGAGAAAAAGGTGCTCACGCTACATAAGGTTTGTTTGGAAAAGGAACAGAGGCAAAAATGTGAGCATTCTCAAACAGAAACTCTTAAGTGTGTCATGTATGAGAGTAGTAGAAGGACTGCAAGTATTAACAGCAATACATAAGCCATGTGCTCCCCACACGTGGATGCTGCCAGTGCAGACTCACGGTTCAAGGCAGCGAGATGGACAAATGATTGGCCAGAGTCTGTTCGCTGAGCAAAATCTGAAGTTGCTGATCCAAGCGCAGAAACAATAGCCTCAGCATTTTTTGTCTCAGAAGTCAGGGCCGTGTATAAAGCACTTTGTTTGATTGCATCCATCATTCGCGAATTTAGTTTACAGTAATATCAGCTTGCAAATCTAAAAAAAGAGAAACTAATAGGTCAAGAGACTAGTCAGCCCTTCTGGTATGAAGAATGTTATAAACAAGCCTTACTCTAACAGCTGACTCCATTGGCTATAAATACTTGCTCGGTCTCAGATATTTCATAAACATGTTTTAAAAGGCTTAGCAAGTCTAATACCTTTATTTTTGTTTGAGATTGTATTGAATAATCATTAATTGTAATAGTTTCAACTACTGACTGTGAACTAAAGATAAGAGTTTAATAAGAAAATTCAAAAGTCAGCTCATGGAGAAACTTGATTGATCACAATATTACTTTTTATTCCTTTTACTAGGATCAGACAACTCCTTATTTGAAGCCTCATCACTAGAGCAGTTCACGCGAGTAAAATTACGGTAATAAGGTTCTGATCACTACTGCTGTTACCATTCAGTTAAGGAATGACAACCCCAAGCAGGTTGACCAGATGGTACCAGTATTCATTATACTTAGTAAGGTAAGAAAATTCCGTTAGAGATAAATGTGAGAGCGTTGATATTTCTATGGGGTATTTACTTGGTGTATTCCGTCTACTGTAACATCTGAAATCAGAAAAGAACTTAAAAGACAAGAAGCCTAAGAAATTCACCTAAAGAAATCAGCTAAACCAATAAAAAATGCAATAGTAGCTTGAGCCACTAGATTATGAGGTGTGAACCTCATGACACTCCGTTGTTTTCACCTTGACATGTATTCTGAAGTGCTTAAGTTCAAGTATCGTGTGTGAAGTAACACTCAATATTCCTTTGTTGTATTCATAGCATCTATGAATAGCCAGAATGTGGTTACCACTCTTTCTGTTTGGCATGGGAGGTAATATACTCAGTATTATAGTTGAAAATCGTGTCTAGTTAAATAAGAGGTGTATAGTAATAATATAATATTTTAATAATGAGGTATTTCTTCGGACACCCAAAACAAAAATATAACACATACAGTTGTGAAGTAGAGTTAAGCATCAAACATAAGTATGACAAACAGACTTGCCAACCCAAGAGTGGGGCAATGCCTGAGATTTGGTTTTGGGGCAATTGATGTATCAATGATAGTATATATAAAATTGTGGAAATTGGGGCAAAAATCTCACGCATTTTCATTTTTTCTTTGGGGTGATTACGTGAGTCTCACGCCCAATGCGTGAGAGTTGGCAAGTATGATGACAAACTTGTCTTGTTATCAGATCATCACTGCATCAATACATCTGGTTAATGCCGAGCCGTTAGTAAAGACTTTAATTAGATTAATCTCAAAGCCAAGACTTTCAGACAATTATATTTTAGATAATATAAGGTATTTCTGTATGCCTGTTGATCTATCATACATGCAACAGCCTATGTCAAACTTTTAAAAAAGGCTCATATATGTGTGTCTATGACAACCTACAAAACACTATGTCAAAGCTACAAACATAAACACGCGTTGCGCTCATTCAGGCTAGGAGTATAATAGTTTATAGATTTAACACAATGTCAAACACACATGATAGAGTTCATATTAATTATAAACTCAGCTTTATTGGCGTTTTTACCAGTACACAAGCTATACTTATAATAAGTTTATTAGATTGTTGATAAAATAAGATGTGCTTGTATTCAGAAGGTAAAATTAGGTTGATATTTCTGAGCTCAAGACAGGTCAAAATAACATGAATAAAAGACAGACCTAAAAGGTAAGCTCAATTGATTGGAACAGTTAAGCAAGTCTGACTGGTGAAGATTATGAACATTGTTCATAATCTTCACCAGTCAGACTTCATTGAACAGGCTCATATAACATAGTACTAGGCGAGCTCCATTGACTGAGATCAACTGGCGGCCTAGTTGACTGGAACAAAGACAGACCTAGATGAAGATCTACAACAGTGGGTTTAGTCTACTTGTGATTACATACTAGTTCTGCTAAATTGAACTGAATGTGGCAACAAAATCTGCTTAGGATAGGTACGGTAATTCCACATACCTAGGAACTCTTCAGGAAAACCTATGGTCGTAGTTATTAGTTTGAAATTACTATTTACACTTAGCATCAAATACTAGAAATTAACAGTAACAAAAAGTCTGCTTGCAATCAATTGATTACTGCAATTCGCTAACAAAATACAAAATGGTTAAAGTTAAAAAACATTAAATTCCTAAAACGCCATAAGAGTAAAATGCAAAACAAATAGTGTTTATGATAGCACATCGTAAAATGTATAAGCTGTTAACTCTGCTACACATAATACACAAAAAAATTTGAAAACAAAATGATTTCTTCTGTAGTCCTCAACTGACTGACTAGTCACGCGTTGAAAGGAGTACTGGCGGCAAACTCATAATCTAAAGACTGCGATCATTTACACCCGCGTAAACTACTACTAATAGTAGATCGCATTTGTGTCTATAAGCAACTACCTACCTGATCTAAGAATCACTACAAAATTGTGGGTTTTATGTAACAATTAGGTGAAAATGCAAAAGAGTACAAGCGTGTAACGACAGAATCCTGTTGCTATACTGCGCTTCGGTTTTGCCTGTGGTACGTTATGCTACCTAGCAACGTTGAGACTACAGTGTAGCTTAAGGTCGTCGACTTCGGTTTCACGGGCTTTATGGAGAAAGTCGCGCAGCTGATGTATGAAAGTTTGGTTTCGCAATTTAGCGAAATTTGCGAATACATAGAGTTATAGTAGTGAACGTTTTTAATAATAATGACATTTGAATGAGTTATCTTCTCTTTAAATTAAATACAGTGTATATATACTGGATGCATAAAATTAGTAACACTGCAGCTATGATGGCTTTAATACTACATTATATTCATAGCTTAAAATGAGCGTGTGATATATGTCTATAATTAAGCTAGATGACTTGCATACTTCTGCTTTATTACGCGAAAACTAATAGTATTCTCCAAAAAGACAGCTGAGATACAGTGGCTATATTTGGGACACATAGCAGATATACATGATCATAGCAAATATATTTGATGCTTTGAACCATTTTAAATGTGGTCACTGTCATCATCGTTTGAGAGGAAATATGTGTTGTATGTTCTTGCGCCTCACATCCTGATAAACTAGTGACTTAGTTAACGAAGAAAGAATGATAAATGGTTTCAAAAACGTAGGATATACAACAACAAATACAAAATACACTTATTAATTTATGATCCTTGGTTTCTTTAAAAAATAAACTTCAAATGACAAACTGGCAAAAGCAAAAATAGAGCCGATGAGCATGCGCAGTAGAGCAAGGCTAACCCAATACATAGAGGTATCGCGTGTCCTTGCCAACAAGTTATGTTATAGTAAGTTTTCACCCAGCAAAAACAAAGAGCTAACTGCTGGCAGTATGCGCTGTAGAACAAGACAGCTGACCGCACATATATAGCTGCCCCTACTCAGAGCTACACTTGACAAGTCATCAAAGCAATTAATTCTTTAATAAAAAAGGTACGTATGTGAAACTGCACTCCATCTCAAGAAAAGGACGGTATATTCATATATGTTAGTAATGGTCATCGAAGTTCATATTGCCGTGTCTGTTATGTTGATAGTTTAGCCCGCAGTACTTGTCCTTTAACAACGGTCCATACGCTGAGTATACGGGGCGGCGGTGGTTAGCCCCTGTCATAGCATTGCTGTAGGGATAAAGGTGATCATTGCCATAAATGTTGTAAGTGCCACACAAACCATACTGGCCCCGCTGCGTTTTTGTCTCAGTGACAGGCCGACCACCGCGATGGTAGAGGTCTGTCGGGTGAGGCTTAGGATAGTCAACCCTAAATGATGGGTCAGCTCTCCACTTCTCTGCAAAAAGAGGAAAGAAACTTTGCCCACCATCTTGAAGAGGAAATATAATATTTCACATGTAATCAAATCCACTATTTTCATATTATCCTTGACCTGGCATCAAGCATCCATAATACCACCTACAAAAGTAGCATGCAGCATACAGACTTCCTTCTTCTGTCTGATGATAAATAGATTATTTGGATGACATCTTACAAAACTCAGCAGAAAATTGTTTTAAAAAACAGTCACAAGGTATTTGCTATGCTAGGCATTGTCATGTGAAAGCAGCAGTTATATGTATAGCAGGTCATATATAATATGTACAGTGAGTATGATTTACCACGTGAGTCAAATGTGATGAGTAATTGAGCCCATGAGCCTCGTTTGAAGCATACTTGACCATATGGGTGTAGAATGGTGAGTCTGTGCAGTAAATATATGTTGAAACAAAACCCTAGTATGTTCAGATTGGTGGAAAGCATAACATATAAGAGCTGACTGTGGATTGAAAAAGTGTGATCTTAAAGACTCTCTAGAAAGTTTGGGCTCAGTTGTCGAATCAAACTGAGTCTTATAACAAGTAAATACCAGATAGACACCCAGCAAACACCAGATAGACAGCAAATATACACTTGGCAGACACCAGATAGACAGCAGGCAGACACCAGATAGACAGACACCCAGCATACACCAGATTGACACCAGATATACACCAGACAGACACCAGATAGACACCATGGAAACACCAGATATACACCAGATAGACAGCAGGCAAACACCAGATAGACACCAGATAAATATCAGGCAGACATCTAATAACAAATACAGACATGAAAAAATTATGAATTGCTGAGACCAAGCTGTCTGTTATTCCTGTCATGTCTGTCCAAGATATATCAGATATTTAAAAGATAAAGCCCATAAATCGATGAATGCATATAGTTCAACAATTACCGATTGCTAGTTTTGTTGCTAGGCAACTCTGGAATCATTGCACTTCAACAATCTAAGCAGCATTTCTAGATAAATGCTGCCCATAAACACATGTACAGGTAAAGACTGATCACAATCCTTCCAAAATTCGTTCTCTTTATGAAGTTGATGATCTCTGTTGTGAGTCTGCACAGGAGACACATTGAAATTAGGCTATACTGTATACATGTTTAGTACTGTATACATGTTTAGTACTGTATATATGTTTAGTACTGTATACATGTTTAGTACTGTATACATGTTTAGTACCAACATTCTTTTCTAATACCATACATTAGTTGCAACTAGTAGCCTGACTGTAGAATCAGAGAAATTACTGACAAGCTCTGAAAAATAATGCGGCAGAGACAACAGAGCTTGATGGCAACAGACTGAAATCAACTTATACCAGTCATTGGCTCAGCTTCAAATGGCCACTGAGTTTGTCGCTGTGGTCCATACCGCTCTTTCATTGAGCTATGGTTAAAGTTTGGGTGTTCCGAATGATGTTTGCTCCACCAGTTTTGGTAAGAAGAGACAACTGGCCTGTTCTGGCCATATTCTCGGCAATGTAGACTCAGTCTGAAACAGATAAACCAACATACAGTACGGTGTATAGGATTCCGTCAGATAAACTAACATACGGTATGGTGTATAGGATTCCGTCAGATAAACTAACATACGGTATGGTGTATAGGATTCCGTCAGATAAACTAACATACGGTACGGTGTATAGGATTCCGTCAGATAAACCAACATACGGTATGGTGTATAGGATTCCGTCAGATAAACTAACATACGGTACGGTGTATAGGACTCCTTCAAATAAACTAACATACGGTATGGTGTATAGGATTCCGTCAGATAAACTAACATACGGTATGGTGTATAGGATTCCGTCAGATAAACTAACATACGGTATGGTGTATAGGATTCCGTCAGATAAACCAACATACGGTACGGTGTATAGGATTCCGTCAGATAAACTAACATACGGTACGGTGTATAGGATTCCGTCAGATAAACTAACATATGGTACGGTGTATAGGATTCCGTCAGATAAACTAACATACGGTACGGTGTATAGGATTCCGTCAGATAAACTAACATACGGTACGGTGTATAGGATTCCGTCAGATAAACGTAAGTGTTTATAAAAAGTCTTATCATGCAGTAATGCCAGATAAAAATAACTTTTCAGCAACAATTGTTTCTTCTGCGACACCACGAAGTTAACTATAAAAAGAAATTTAGTGCATGTAATTTGTACAGTGTTTTCATTTGTTACAGACCACAAAATCAATTTTATTATTTATATGTAAGTGTCGGCGTTTAAACTCCATCAGAATCTCAAAATAAGGCTATTGATATCCTGCTGGTCTTGCGATAATAATCTTTATAATTGCTGTATATCAATTATAAATGAACGTTGTGTTAATTTAGAATTACAAGCGCAAGAGTCACCAGTTGTAGACAAAGAAAAAATCTGTTTGCTCCATAAGTTTATCACATTCATCCAAGTGAGAAAGTGCCTTGACCCACACAAGGATCTGTTAAAGGCTTATGAACATTACTTTCAAGTCAGGATTGTGTTTGTAATATAATGATTCATGTTAGATATTAAATGACCTTTGATGAGAAACACAAAGTATTTCTACGTAAGAACAAAAACCATATAACTATTTTTAATAAAGTAGAATTTTCTCCTTTAAAATAAAGTTGAACGAATACTATATATACCGGTACATGTAGCACATATCGTAGTACTACGTTAAACATATAAGGCGCAAAGATTCAACGGTGACAAAGAGTATTCTACCTCGTCAGAGGTAATTCATACTTACTTTGGACCTTGTGGAACAAAAAGTGTTGGAGCTGAAAGTGTTCTGACATAATTTGGAGGTAAGTCTGTCCACTTTCTCAACGGTGCAGGATCCAATGCAGCGCTCATTTTGCCAATAACACTTTGTGTACCTTTTTAATGTACCGTACGTATACGAAACAAAAAATACAAAGCTCAAAGGATCATCAGTCGATCTACGCGGCCAAACCCGTTGTTAGGCAAAATTAATAGCGTTGCTATAAAATGTCAAGATTACAATGGCCACAAAATCGTAAAATATTTCATAGACTTATTTTTTATAGAGTTCACTAGCTATATAGTTTGGCGAGGGAACGGCATGGGTTTATGGTATGTGACAAAATAGGTAGCGCGAACGCTATTGTTAATGCGACAGTTATGACGTTTCGGGAATGATCGTCCTTTTCTAAAGATGACAACTCCAAGACGTTGCTTGACGCGCGAACCTTTACACTTTAGTTCACTGAGCTGACAAAGTTGGCCACAGCGCAGTGCTGCTGTCACCGAACTACAGCCGAACTATTTATAGCAGTTTGCATCTTTTTTGAGCTGACACTGTAATTAGCTATCTACAATCGTTGCTAGCCTAAGGCATAAAAAGAGCAGAGGAAATCCATCCTACATACTTGACAGTTGATGAGTAATACTGAGTGAAACAAAGGCTTTAGCTACCATATTGATACAACTTGCAATAACATTCTATTATCGACACTTTATACTTTTTGTAAGCAAGCAATTAGCGTAATCACATTTTATGAGTGAAGGACAGATATTAACATGCACAACTTCCAGGTGAGCGTCAGCTTTGCATTGCTGTCTGCTACCTTAGCAGTGTTTTCCGTATTGAATTGATAAAAGAGAGTGCTTCTGATGCTGCTAATTTTACACATTAAATATACAAACGCAAGCATTACAACCATCCAAAAGGCTTTCACTGCATAGTAGAGTGAGTCCAAGAGTCCTAACATCATTTTACTGTTATGCAATCTTTTGACTAGTTGACCAAAGCTGTCTTTGTTTAGGAAATATTCAGTCTCACTACAATACTGGCACATTATAATTAGGCCATACAATGCTGAGCCTACGCAGTTATGAACTGTAAGCATCCACATTTGACTCCAGTGAATCAACTGCCGAGCTTCGGAGATTGGTATCTCCATCTCACTCTGTGCTGACAACTACTAACATACGGCACCTCTATGTTTCACTCTTTACTGACAATGGCTACCATATGGCATCTCTATCTCATACTCTGTATTGACCACCATTAGCATAAGGCACCTCCATCTTACACTCTCTACTGATATGTATGATGATTGTCTCCTACCTATTGTTTTTATGCTTTGGTTATGTAGCTAGCTAACTTTCACTTTCTTTTACATTTTGAAATTTTGTGTTGAATATCTATAAGGAAAAAGAGTATGCAACTTCTAAAGACCTTAATAAAGACTATAAGATCAATACAGTCTAACAATTGAACAAAACTCTCTCAATGTATTTGGTGGCCTTGATAAAGACCTGTAGTTGATGGTATTATTTTGCTTTTCTGGCCTGATTGGTGATGTTGTTGCTCACTCCAAAGGAGTAGCCAGTGGGCTTTCTTTCAGACCCACTAAAACCTGACCATCACAATCTTCGCTCATTCTATTTCTTGGTGGAGTTACTATCTCCTCAAGGCATGCTTGAGTCAGTGGCCTCTCAGCTATCCGACCAGAGATATAGGTGAGCTTCCTCTGGATGTACTCCTCATACATGCATTTGACTGCCTCTACTGTTGCCTTTCTCATGTTGACTCTATATTCTGCCAACTTCTGTCCCCTTCTCCTGTATATTTCTATACGCTCTTCCAGTCGGCACAGCTCCCTTCTCAGTGTCTTTACCTTGTCCGCTGCTCTCGTTATAGATCTCCTTGAAATGGCGCTTGGCGTGTAGAGTTTTCTAGAGCAAGACTGCGTCTTTTGGTGTTTTCCTGGAGTTGTCACATTAGTAGGGCTTTGATTTTCCATCGCTTCTCCTTGAAGGTTATACTCTACAAACCGATGTTTCAAATGAACTTGCATTCGTTTATATACTACCCAGTGCATTGCGTGACAAGGTAAATTGGTACAAGGATCTCATTGGCCAGCTGTGATTGTTTCCTTTAATAGCTTCAGTTAATGGCTCCAACATCAAAGGTACTAGCCATTCATGAGTAATCAGATTATGTTTTATGCACTATCTGACACACTTATCCTTTGTAGGAACTGAGTCTATATAAAAACCCTTGAATGGAGCTGAGGGCCATTCCTGTGTATATAAACTCCATAAATCCTTGGTTACTACTAGCTTCAACTGCATCTGTCTGACATACTAAATTTTAAATTTTGTTTCAAACACAAAATGAACCAATCAGAATGAAGTATAAACACCGCAGATTAGACATGACATAACTCCTACATACATTAGCATGTATGCGTTTCCGTTTGTCTGTGGGATTCTGTTAGATGTACTTATGAGTGATCCTGCAGTTTAATGTCAACTTTGGCAAGTATCACAAGTTGAAAAAAGATTGAATGTTGCGCTGCCTGCAGCATTGGTAGTCATTTTCTCAGCTGTGTAAAGTTACTAGTTATAGGTCCTATATAATTCCCCAATAGGATATTCTTATTTTTAGGGTTACTTGTCTGCGTTTTCTATATTTTAGCTTTCCAATAATTACTTTTTATTAGAAAACAGATACGCTTGCTCCTATTCTTATATTGAAAGATATACTGGTCACGTGCCAGCATGGTTAGTGTTTAACTATACCACCCTGGAAAATACCACCAGTCAGGTTTCTCAAGGGAGTTATCTCAGGCCTTCAAAACCCTTCACAGGCAAGCGGAGAGTTAGTTCCGTGGAATAAAATACGAGTAGTAGCTTTACCCTGAATTGCTCATTGCTATATTCATTATTTACCCGACACTTGTAGTTACTCAGGCTAACTTTTAAAATTGTATTCAAAAACATCTGAAGTATTTTATTTCTTATTTTCATGTTTACAATAAATATTTGAACTAACTTGACATTTTGATAACAAACTTCAATTTACTCTTAATTAAATACAATTTACATGGAAATCAACACACCACATTATAAATTAAGAACTAGAGTTTATGCTTTCATGGAGAGACTCAGTTGTCTGCTCCATGCTCATCAATCTATGTTTGTGGAGCGGAGAACATGAAAAGAGTTTTACTAGAAATTTTCTCAAGCATAACTGGTTGAATGTAGTCATTTGGCAGCAGATCTTGTTGGCAGCTACTCAGACTATGGTGAAAGTCTATTAGTTTCTATCAAGTGGAAACCATTGATATAAACTGTGTGTACAGAACAATTTATAACAAACCTTTAGCATGGTTTGTACGCTTCAAGCTGATAAAATTCAAGGGAAATATGGCTTCAAAATTAACTGTTGCAAGGCAACACGAGGGGATAAGCCATCTCGGAGAGCTGTTGCCAGGCCACACGAGAGCTCAAGGCATCTATTCATAGAGTTTCATCGTCCATTGAGCACTAAACTGGTAACAACTCTCAAATGTAAATCACCTTATTGACTATTATGTAACAATAGTCAATTATTGGGATTATGCTGAACAGAATAAATATTGTTAATGGATAAGTTAGTTAATTCTATTATTATTACTTGACTAATAATAATAATATGCTTAGTAAATATGGTCATTGGAACAACTGACAGTTGTGTGGCTGCGTTTACCAATCGAGTTAGCAGTTCATCCTAATATTTAAATAAAGAAAACTCTTGCAATTTCAACCTGGACCCATCCTTGACCAGTCTACTGACCAGTCTACTGACCAGTCTACTGACCAGTCTCCGGACCAGTCTACTGACCAGTCTACTGACCAGTTCCAGCCATACATAACCTCTCTAACATAGTGGCCTATGCAGGTGCTATTTGGCCTATATAGCTGTATGTACGATCTATATAACTACTGCATTAATGAATGGAATTGAAAGATATTATTAAAAGATGTCGATATCCTACCACATTTGGAAAAAAAAATATAATATTGGCACTTAGACATGGATTGCGTGTTCACTAATAAATCAATTGTTTCTTGCTAAACCTTGTGACCTTGTGACCTGGCGTACCGACATTTAAACACTCTGACAGATGATGGCAGGCATAAAAGTTCAGATATCAACTTGTACTTTATTTATAGACAACCTGCTGGTACTGCGCAGCGCTTGCCTATAGTTTGGTAAATGCTTGTGGTTACAAGTACAACCAGGAGTTGTCTCCCTCACTTGGCGAGAATCTTTTGAAAGGTTTTGGAGATTTATGGGAGGTTTAGGATGGTAGTATGAGGAGCTTGAAATTAAACACACAAGCCTTGAGGTGGTTTACAACATAATATGATATCTTATAAGGCAATAAAGTATACTATAATATTCTAAAGTATAATATAATAAAAGTAGTCTAGTTCTTTATTTGTTAGTTTTTTTAAAGTACCAACTTGCTTGTAGGAGTAGCAGGACAAATCCAAGCTATTGTACCAATGTTTGGTTACTACTTTAGGAAAGTTGGCCTCAGAGCAGCCCTCTGCTAGTTAGCTCTCTTCTCTTATGTGTGGAACTCGGTGCTTTACCAGAAGCTGTCTCCTAATCTAAACCCTTGAATACAATACCCTCAACTTTAATCATTGTACTCGTACTACTAGTATGAGTCGTCTCTTATGTTTTCGAGCCTTCCTCTACGTAGTACTCAACACTCCAGAACTTTTCATCATTCATCAGTCACTCATCACTTTGAACTGGCTGACGTCAATTGAGTTCTTAACATTAAAAGCACGCTATGGTAACACCATAACTTTATTTACAATTATGAAATTTAATGAATTTAAAAAGGTATATTTTGATTCCATTTGATTTATAATTCTTTTCAAATAAAACCATCTTGTAAGGTGTTATAGGATAGTATCTTAAGATGCTATAAGATGATATCATAAGACATTAAAAGATGGTTTCCAAAGATGTTATAGAATGGTGTCTTAAGATGTCATAAGATGGTGTCCTAAGAGTTCATAAGATGGTGTCCTAAGATGTTATAAGATAGTATCCTAAGATGTTATAAGATGTTATCCTAAGATGTTATAAGATGGTATCCTAAGATGTTATAAGATGGTATCCTAAGATGTTATAAGATGGTATCCTAAGATGTTATAAGATGGTATTCTGAGATGTTATAAAATGGTATCCTAAGATGTTATAAGATGTTATCTTAATGAACACTCAAAATACATTTAGTGTACTATATCTGTTAACATGTACTAATAATTGACCTCTAGCCGTCTCTTTCACATCATAAAAAATAGAAAGTTCATTACCTTAGAAGCAGTCTGTGAGGTATAACTGTTATCAAATATTACATGCACTATATCTTTCTTCTATCTAATGAGGCGCCTGCTGACTTCTCAACACATAGCATCACAGCAACTACCTGACCTAATGGGAATTATCCTACCCTGAGTTTATTATGAATTTATTTATTACTCACTGTAAAGCTAAATATGGGCTCCCCAAACCCTCACGTATTATTAGGGTACACGTGACTACTTCAAGCTGTTATAATAGAAACTTCACATACTACCAGATAGGTACTCCATACTTTTCCTCATAGTTGTTAACTAAATGAATATTTCTATAACTTTGTTAGTACAGCTATCAGCCAATGATGTACAACTGAGTGAACTACTTTGTCATTCACTACAGTTACTTTTTTAAAATTAGTATTTCTAGGCAAGAGTGAATAACTCTAAAGTCCACTTTAATGCAACTATGTTGTAAAAGAAAGAGCTTTCACATCAATTTTATGGCCACAATTACCAAAAATACGAGGTCATGAAACTGTAAGAACTATGGTCGATGACGAAAAAATCTTTAGTGTAAATTCCTAATCAGTTTAAACAACAGAGTTGGTAAATGGGTAAAGAATAGAATAGAGCAGAATTTGAGCTAAAGAATATATTAATGCAGTTGTATTTACTGTAACTAATATATAGTCTTATTAGTAGAAACAGTTTGTTTTCTCCAAGACTAATGCAATCAGACAGAGGGCATCTCATGACCATGAAATCTGACATCTGGTTGACGATCTCCTGTTTTAGGTCGACACTTAAGCATGAGGAATGCGAGCAAGTCTGTTCCGTACTCCATGAACTCAAATATTGTCATCATAGACCAGCCTATCCATAGTCCAAGAACTCCCCCTGTGGGTATATCAGCATATAGTATTATACTAACCAACCATCTCAGGGCTGTCAAACTCTGTTTACAATCAGTTGAAATTTCAAATAAAGTGCTCTGTAACAAGTGTAAATTGACAGATCGGCAAATGATGTGTATTCAGAGATGAATGCTAGGAGCAGCCCTTACCTAAGTTAGCAACAAACTCAAACATTGTAACTTTGGGAGACTCCGTTATCTGCGTCACCGACAGCTTCTCATAGTAGATCTGCAGCTGCAGCATGTTTGTTTTAATAAAAGACTCTCTTGGATTCACTGGGTCGGGTTTCTCCAAGGTCGCATTAAGGTAGGGCCAGAAGCCAGCTAGGTCAGACTGTAAGCTATCCTGCACTCAAATATGCAGAAATCAAAAGTGATGTGTGAAATACTATAACAAGCTTTGCAAAGGTCGTGAACTCTCTGCTCAAGGCTACAGGGAATAACTATAGCACATATGCCTACGTCACCTATCAGTACTTCACTCATTTATACAAGCTTCTCTCGCTACCTGCCTATTCCTTCTTTTTACATTGTATGTGTATCTTGAAAACGTCTTGTTACTTCTTAAAGTGTTCTGTCATTTACAATAATATTACTCCATGATTATAAAAGCTTTTTAGACCATCATGACTGTAGCTTAACTTCTGAGCACGAAAACAAAAAATTATTTATTCTGACAACACCATATGTAAAGTATTTTTTCTATAACAATTATTATGGACTGCCCAATAAAAGTATAAATATATCTGATAGTTATATATAACATGTACATAAATAAATATATAGTTATATAATATTATAACATACATATATTTTTTATAAACGTTTTACTAATTACTTTAATAAAAATTTTGAGAAAACAAATCAATCGGAATAAAATGATTAAATTAGAATAATAATTTAACACGCAAATGTGTGGGTTGTGCTCACCATAAAGGTTGGAGCTGGCCAGATGGTAGAGGACAAATCCACGTCATAAATATTTTGCCTGTAAAGAGAGATGATGGAAGTAGGATGGCTACAGGTCGTGACTGGTTGAAGCAGGTACTCTTATTTATATCACAGTCAGACTAGAGAAAGTTAGTCTCGTGACAGTTCAACTTATGTAATTGCAGACAGACAAACTGACAAGAAGGTAAACAAACATTATATTAACAACAACTGGCATCCTTCTATCTTGCTCAATCGGTTAGCCTGAGTACTGAGACTTCCTCAACTTTTGACAGTTTAATGTATTACTTACTGACAAGGGTCCTTGCACTCAGTACAGACACTAGCACCAATAGTGTAGTTATAGTAGACCTCATTCATGCAATCTGCAACATTCAGTAGAGATACATGTAGATGAATAAAATGAACAAGCCATTAATGCTTACAATGGTCAAAGTAAGAACAATACATTCTGCTTTTTGCTCCGTAAACCTACATCAAGTGGCTGAAAAAGTAGGGGCTGATGCACCCAAGTGGGCAGTGGACTAACATACTCTATGTTCACAAGGGCTTATAAGACACCATCCGTACATGTTAGTTCCAGATGATTGGTTCTGGCTACGGTATACTGCCAGATAATTGGTTCTGGCCATGATATACCACCACAAGATAGGTTCTGGCTATAATATACTACCAGATGATTGGTTCTGGCTATAATATACTACCAGATGATTGGTTCTAGCTATGATAAATTATTCCATTGATTTTGACATAAGCATCGAAAACACCCTAATAAACTTTTGTTAATTACTAAATTTTAAAAACACATATTAAAACAATAGTTGTGGTGAAACAATTCAATATAATTACCAGGTTAGGTATGAACTGAGTATAAGGGTTGTCTGCTTTGTTATCTTTGGAGTTGCCTTCTAATTACAGTTGTCTGCACTTGCTTAATGAAGAGGTATTTGAACACAAGAATACACATGCCATCTTTGAGATGACTGAAATAAACTGATGCATTCTGTCAAACATAATTCTTTTATTTCCTTAGTTGCAGTTGTACTTTGACTAGATTTGAACAGTATTTAAATAGCCTATCAGTTAATTTGAGAAGGTCCTATCACCATAATAATATATTGGTGATTATGCCCTTGAAATTTTAAACTTAAAAAGTGTATATATAACTCTGACCTGTTTGCTAGTTAGTCTAAATACAATATTGCTTAATGCCACACTGAAAAGTATGACAGTACAGGTTAAGGTAGCTGTATTTGAGAAGTCAGGAAATACTATTTTAAAGCTAAAACTGCAGATGGGGTAGTGCAGAAATTATGTTTGTTGAATGATCTTAGCATAGCTCTATGAAGTGAAGTACTACACCATTGCTTGGATGACATCTCCTGCTGTCAGCAGGAGATGTCATCCAACATGCTGCTGACATCTACTGCTGACTCAATATAGCAATATAATGCCGAGAGGGAACACAGATACCTGATTGAATGCCCTCGAGCTGACAGGGAGTAACCTGCTCATAGAAGGAGTCATCATATGGTATGAAAGACATGAAACAAGTGCAGTTTTGGATTACCTGAAAAACCAGACTACCATAGATTAGTTACAGAAACTAGTAGAGTTATTCGTTTCACTTAGACAAATGTTGGATCTCAGTATAGACTGCTCCTACTTACCTCTCTTTGAAGGCAAGACTGTTGACAGGCTAGCTTGCTGTATGGGTAACCATAGAGATACTCATAAATAGTAACTGGTGCAGTTGTCTCTTTTTTCAAACAGTCTCCATATCTCCCACCAAGTCTACTGAACTCTGTCTAGCAAAAGTACAGTACAAGTGCATCAATGTGTGTCATAATATGTCGATGTTGGAGTAAAAATGAAGATACTGGAGTAGAACTAATAGAGTTATGTTATAATAATAGAGTGGAACTAATAGAGCAATGTTATAATAGTAGAGTAGAACTAATAGAGTTATGTTATAATAATAGAGTAAAACTAATAGAGCTATGTTATAATAATAGAGTAGAACTAATAGAGTTATGTTATAATAATAGAGTAGAACTAATAGAGCAATGTTATAATAATAGAGTAGAACTAATAGAGTTATGTTATAATAATAGAGTAGAACTAATAGAGCAATGTTATAATAATAGAGTAGAACTAATAGAGTTATGTTATAATAATAGAGTAGAACTAATAGAGCAATGTTATAATAATAGAGTAGAAATAATAGAGTTATGTTATAATAATAGAGTAAAACTAATAGAGTTATGTTATAATAATAGAGTAGAACTAATAGAGTTATGTTATAATAATAGAGTAGAACTAATAGAGCAATGTTATAATAATAGAGTAGAACTAATAGAGTTATGTTATAATAATAGAGTAGAACTAATAGAGTTATGTTATAATAATAGAGTAGAACTAATAGAGCAATGTTATAATAATAGAGAAACACTAATAGAGCTATGTTATAATAATAGAGTAGAACTAATAGAGCAATGTTATAATAATAGAGTAGAACTAATAGAGCTATGTTATAATAATAGAGTAAAACTAATAGAGTTATGTTATAATAATAGAGTAGAAATAATAGAGTTATGTTATAAAAATAGAGTAGAACTAATAGAGCTATGTTATAATAATAGAGTGGAACTAATAGAGCAATGTTATAATAATACAGTAAAACTAATAGAGTTATGTTATAATAATAGAGTAGAAATAATAGAGTTATGTTATAAAAATAGAGTAGAACTAATAGAGTTATGTTATAATAATTGAATAGAACTAATAGAGTTATGTTATAATAATAGAGTAGAACTAATAGAGCAATGTTATAATAATAGAGTAAAACTAATAGAGCTATGTTATAATAATAGAGTAGAAATAATAGAGTTATGTTATAAAAATAGAGTAGAACTAATAGAGCTATGTTATAATAATAGAGTAGAAATAATAGAGTTATGTTATAATAATAGAGCAGAACTAATAGAGTTATGTTATAATAATTGAATAGAACTAATAGAGTTATGTTATAATAATAGAGTAGAACTAATAGAGCAATGTTATAATAATAGAGTAAAACTAATAGAGCTATGTTATAATAATATAGTAGAAATAATAGAGTTATGTTATAAAAATAGAGTAGAACTAATAGAGCTATGTTATAATAATAGAGTAGAACTAATAGAGTTATGTTATAATAATAGAGTGGAACTAATAGAGTTATGCTATAATAATAGAACAAAACTAATAGAGTTATGCTATAATAATAGAGAAGAACTAATAGAGTTATGCTATAATAATAGAGTAGAACTAATAGAGTTATGTTATAATAATAGAGTAGAGCTAATAGAGTTATGTTATAATAATGGAGTGGAACTAATAGAGTTATGTTATAATAGTAGAGTAGAGCTAATAGAGTTATGTTATAATAGTAGAGCAGAACTAATAGAACTATGTTATAATATAGTAGAATCAATAGAGCTATGTTTTAATATTAGATAATAACTAATAGAGGTAGGTTATGATAACAGAGTAGAATATATACAGCTATGCTATAATGATGTTGCTGTCAATGTATATTTTAGAAAAATCTCACCTTTTTAATTCTTAGTGCTGTATCTGTGTTGGGAGAGACTAGTACTCCCCCGGAAGCAGGAAAAGGTGCCTCCGTACGATCATGTACCAGGACCTTAATGCCTGCTGACTCGGTAAGGAAGGGAAGATATTCATATTGCTCTATATTGAGCCACAACCAAAGGCCTGCAATGTTAAGTGAATTGATATACATGTTTATGTACTTGTTTCAGACTAGTTAAAGAGTGTTCTTTATTCAATTCTACAACAATAGCAGTTGCATCAAATTCAATGTTAGACCTTATTCCAACTGAACTGACAGTAATACAGCGGCAGTTATAATACATGAAAAGAATGCTAAGGTCGGTGACAAAGTTAAAAGTTTACAGGTTCTCATACATTCAAACATACTATAAAATTACATATCTGATTTTCTGGCGCCCAGCAAAATAAGATGTTAGCGTAGATCAAGCTAAATGTTTTTATTAAAATTCATTTCTAAGTCAACTGGTGCAGACTGTTCAAAGAGGTAGAAAATTATGCACTTTGCATAGATAACAGCTGAAAACATCGAACATCATTTTTTATGTTTGATCTGCTTGTAACAGTTTAATGTTTTAAGAGTGGTTCTGAGCTAAAATACCTCTGACTTCATATTTTGTCTTTCTTTTTGTAATCATGTATCAACTAGAAAGTTTGGATAGCAATGTTAGAATTATGCGTAATTAATGACTGCAACAGTGACATGACATAATATCTCCATCTTGTCTGATAACCTCTTATAACACAGTTATATAGCGAGTCTATCCTTTATACAGTTATGGCAGCCTCTATGCTGATGTAGTGTCTGACGGCACCGCTTATGAAAAGAACTCACCGTTTTCAGGTCCTGATCTCACAACTTTGTAAGGTTTCTTTAAGCCAAGGTAGTTGAAAGTATAGCAGTTACCATGGACAGCATCAAATATGTGCTCATAATCATTGGATGCATTTTCATACGCAAACTGGGTAAGCATTAACATATTTTCAAACTGGTGCCCAAGACTCCATTTGATATCAAGGTCCTCTATCAGAGAATATTCTAGAAAGATAGTGCTAAAAATGTAGATGATGTGGGGATGCTTAGCCTAGGTACGTATCAACTTTGAGTTTCATTGATGGTACAGTGTTTGTATTATATACACTATGAAAATAAAACATGGATAGACAGGTAGAAAGGAAACAAAATTATGACTAAAAGATATGGAAACGAGAAGCAAAAAGAGATACACATATAAAACAATGACACAAAGTTGAAGGTTTCCCACTGTGGACAAAGCTGACTAATCAAAGCTTACTTACCATTTGCAAGAGTGAGTGCAAGCTCATATCTTGCAGACGTTCTGTCGGTGCTATTTTCAGCGTAAGATATGAGTGCTGCTAATTCTTTTGTAATGGCAGAAGCTCTAACCATGTTGTTGTTGCATAGAGTCACAGCTACAACATGTACCGATAGGGTCACATCTATGTTATGATTGGAGAAGATGACTCCTACCAAATAAATAGTAAGAGTTATGACTACACTATAAACAGTGAGTGTTATGACTACAATATAAACGGTGAGAGTTATGACTGCAATATAAACAGTAACAGTTATGACTACAATATAAACACTAAGAGTTACGAATATGATATAAACAGTGAGAGTTATGACTATACTATAAACAGTAGCAGTTATGACTACAATATAAACAGTAAGAGTTATGACTGCAATATAAACGGTGAGAGTTATGACTGCAATATAAACAGTAACAGTTATGACTACAATATAAACAGTAAGAGTTATGACTGCAATATAAGCAGTGAGAGTTATGACTGCAATATAAACGGTGAGAGTTATGACTGCAATATAAACAGTGAGAGTTATGACTGCAATATAAACAGTAAGAGTTATGACTACAATATAAACAGTAAGAGTTATGACTACAATGTAAACAGTAAGAGTTATGACTACATTATAAACAGTATAAGTTTTGGCTACAATATAAACAGTGAGAGTTATGACTGCAATATAAGCAGTGAGAGTTATGACTACAATAAAAACAGTGAGAGTTATGACTGCAATATAAACAGTGAGAGTTATGACTACAATATAAACAGTAAGAGTTATGACTACACTATAAACAGTAAGAGTTTTGGCTACAATATAAACAGTGAGAGTTATGACTGCAATATAAGCAGTGAGAGTTATGACTACAATAAAAATGGTGAGAGTTATGACTGCAATATAAACAGTGAGAGTTATGACTGCAATATAAACAGTACCAGTTATGACTACAATATAAACACTAAGAGTTATGAATATGATATAAACAGTGAGAGTTATGACTACACTATAAACAGTAAGAGGTATGACTACAATATAAACACTAAGAGTTATGACTACGATATAAACAGTGAGAGTTATGACTACACTATAAACAGTAAGAGTTATGACTACACTATAAATAGTAAGAGTTATGGCTACACTATTAACAGTGAGAGTTATGACTACACTATAAACAGTAAGAGTTATGACTACAATATAAACAGTAAGAGTTATGACTACACTATAAACAGTAAGAGCTATGGCTACAATATAAACAGTGAGAGTTATGACTGCAATATAAGCAGTGAGAGTTATGACTACAATATAAACAGTGAAAATTATGGCTACACTATAAACAGTAACAGTTATGACTACAATATAAACAGTAAGAGTTATAACTACACTATAAACAGTAACAGTTATGACTGCAATATAAACAGTGAGAGTTATGACTACGCTATAAATAGTAAGAGTTATGGCTACAATATAAACAGTGAGAGTTATGACTGCAATATAAGCAGTGAGAGTTATGACTACAATATAAACAGTGAGAATTATGGCTACAATATAAACGGTGAGAGTTATGACTACAAAATAAACAGTGAGAGTTATGACTACACTATAAACAGTAACAGTTATGACTACAATATAAACAGTAAGAGTTATGACTAAACTATAAACAGTAACAGTTATGACTGCAATATCAACAGTAAGAGTTATGACTACACTATAAACAGTAACAGTTATGACTGCAATATAAACACTAAGAGTTATGACTACACTATAAACAGTAAGAGTTATGACTATACTATAAACAGTACCAGTTATGACTACAATATAAACAGTAAGAGTTATGACTACAATATAAACAGTGAGAGTTATGACTACACTATAAACAGTAAGAGTTATTAATACAATATAAACAGTGAGAGTTATGACTACAATATAAACAGTAAGACTTATGACTGCAATATAAAGGGTGAGAGTTATGACTACAATATAAACAGTAAGAGTTATGACTACATTATAAACAGTATAAGTTTTGGCTACAATATAAACAGTGAGAGTTATGACTGCAATATAAGCAGTGAGAGTTATGACTACAATAAAAACGGTGAGAGTTATGACTGCAATATAAACAGTGAGAGTTATGACTACAATATAAACAGTAAGAGTTATGACTACACTATAAACAGTAAGAGTTTTGGCTACAATATAAACAGTGAGAGTTATGACTGCAATATAAGCAGTGAGAGTTATGACTACAATAAAAATGGTGAAAGTTATGACTGCAATATAAACAGTGAGAGTTATGACTGCAATATAAACAGTACCAGTTATGACTACAATATAAACACTAAGAGTTATGAATATGATATAAACAGTGAGAGTTATGACTACACTATAAACAGTAAGAGGTATGACTACAATATAAACACTAAGAGTTATGACTACGATATAAACAGTGAGAGTTATGACTACACTATAAACAGTAAGAGTTATGACTACAATATAAACAGTAAGAGTTATGACTACACTATAAACAGTAAGAGCTATGGCTACAATATAAACAGTGAGAGTTATGACTGCAATATAAGCAGTGAGAGTTATGACTACAATATAAACAGTGAAAATTATGGCTACACTATAAACAGTAACAGTTATGACTACAATATAAACAGTAAGAGTTATAACTACACTATAAACAGTAACAGTTATGACTGCAATATAAACAGTGAGAGTTATGACTACGCTATAAATAGTAAGAGTTATGGCTACAATATAAACAGTGAGAGTTATGACTGCAATATAAGCAGTGAGAGTTATGACTACAATATAAACAGTGAGAGTTATGACTACAATATAAACGGTGAGAGTTATGACTACAAAATAAACAGTGAGAGTTATGACTACACTATAAACAGTAACAGTTATGACTACAATATAAACAGTAAGAGTTATGACTAAACTATAAACAGTAACAGTTATGACTGCAATATCAACAGTAAGAGTTATGACTACACTATAAACAGTAACAGTTATGACTGCAATATAAACACTAAGAGTTATGACTACACTATAAACAGTAAGAGTTATGACTATACTATAAACAGTACCAGTTATGACTACAATATAAACAGTAAGAGTTATGACTACAATATAAACAGTGAGAGTTATGACTACACTATAAACAGTAAGAGTTATTAATGCAATATAAACAGTGAGAGTTATGACTGCAATATAAACACTAAGAGTTATGACTACACCATAAACTGTACCAGTTATGACTACAATATAAACAGTAAAAGTTATGACTACATAATAAACAGTGAGAGTTATGACTACAATATAAACAGTGAGAGTTATGACTACAATATAAACAGTGAGAGTTATGACTACAATATAAACAGTAAGAGTTATGACTACAATATAAACAGTAAGAGTTATGACTGCAATATAAAGGGTGAGAGTTATGAATACAATATAAACAGTGAGTATTATCCCACGAGCAAACGAGCGGAGCGATGTGTGGGAGTTTTTATGATAAATGCATGTGCACACAACTTACGAAAATTATTCATCAACAATGAGACGAACCCTTGGCTAGAAATTTCATCAAGAAATTTAAGCATCGGAATGTAAAGTCGTTAAAGTATAATAACGATACAAAACACATTTAAACCTATTTAAATATGTTACCAAGTCTTTGTAAATTGTCGGTATTATCTTTAAACTTACCCATCTGATCGGATTATACACAAATAGACAGATTTATTTAAACGAAAATTGCCACAAAAAGCTTGAAGAGCTTGGTTTAATAAAAGTCAAGACCGAAAATTGAAACGCCAATAAAGCCGTGCGACCGATTGTAGAACTATTTAGTAGTGCGTATTTCACGAGAAAACCGTGTTCATTTTACCAGTCTATGGTGCTGTTTACTTGTAATCGAATTTATTCGAAGGTTTTTGTAATAAACGTAGACCGTTTGAGGCGTAGACCGATTTACAGGTACGAAATTGTGGTACACCGTTTATCAGCCTATGTTTTTTGTCCAATCACCGAAGGTTTCATTATTTAAAACGTTAGCCGAAATTCTTTACAACTTATGTACAAGCTAGGGCCAAACTACAACGCCCCTTCATGACGAGAACATTTTTTATTTTGCTACATTTTTATACGAGTGAATGCTCCTACCCGCTTTCTGTTAAAGATCGCTTATCAAAACCATTCTACATTCAACGCAACCAACTTTCAAACTGTGTATAGTACACAGTAGCTTGCCATTTTACTTCTAATTATGCATTTCAGAGTTATAATAAACATATTTCTTTATTGTTGTTGAATTACATACATTACAGTAAATTAGGCCTACAGCTTTATAACACTTTTATAACAGCTTTTATTTTGCTGCAGTTTGCAGAAATCTTCGAGACGCATTAACGCTCATAGGTTTTTTATTATTGCTGTATTACTATATTAACAATATTGGTTATTTTAATAATATCAGAGCATTTTACTTATAATATTGGCCAACATTGCATTTCTCCTATTGCAAGGGAGAGATATAAACGTAATATTTTCCTTTCATTGTTGTTGTTTGTCATGACCAAACACTTTTTAAATAAATTTTCTAAAAACCTATATAAATACCACAACTTTTCGATATTGCTACCTATGACGTTTTGAAATGTAAACAAAATTGTGTATTGGTTTTCTATTATTACTATATTAATAAAATTGATTATTCTAAGAATATCAGTGCATTTTACTTCTAATATTGGCCAATATTGCATTTCTCCTGTTGCAGGGGGAAAATATAAACATTTTTTCCATTCATTATTGTTTATTGTTGTATATAATAACACCCACACCCAGTACATTACAGCTACCATTGCAGTTATCCTATTGCACTGCAGAGCCATTTGATTGCTAATATTGCATTTCTCAACCATTAGTACCCTTTATTTTTTTGCCAATATCTCTGGCCATCTCTTTGGTCGTGGGCTGTATGACAGTGGAATTTCTAGTGACTAGAATGTCAATGGACAGATTATAACAAAATTTATGTCAGGAATATTTCCAAGTGTATTTTTGTTCTTGCACAATGTGTGAAAGTTTATAGTATAAAACACCTTTGGTATACCCTACTGTCTTCTTGACTGATTGCCTTTACTGTAGTGCTCTTTTACATGGCAACAAAAAATACAAAATTATTTCAGCAAAACATATTTTTAAAATTCTGTACAATCGGTTAAAAAGAAACTAATGTAGTGCAGTAAGTAACTTGTAACAATTTCTCTCTCTGTATCACTTTCTTTCCAAAAGTAGAAATAACCCTAGTATCTCTGCTCCATCATTCCTCCACTTCACTCATTCAAACAAACCTTACACAAAATTAATATTTTTGCTAATAACGGTGGAATATTATGTATTACATCATTTTGAATAGTTTTGCCAACTGTTGGACCTGGATGAAAACAGATTTAATTAACATTATGGTACATTGTATCTGTATAGTAATCTTGATGAATGCTCAGTGTGAACTAGCTTGAGCATGTCTGTAATGGTGTACTCTCTGTAAAACAGAGAATCGTGACTGAATCGGTACACAATAATTGAAGTTACATAATGAACACTTACATATTAATAACATTGGTAAGACTGTATTAGGTAAAAAAGTCATATGAAGAACAAATCTTAGATGAAGTTTAATAAATATTTATAAAAGAATACGAGAAACATTTAAATATGTTTCATGAAAAATAAGCTAATGTCTGATCATCCTAGCCTGTCCTCAAAGACTTCTACTTATAATATTAAGAAGCTATGAATATTCTGTATTCAACAATTTAAAGTTGTGTGCTCATCAAAATGCATATTTTATAAGAAATATAAGTTGATCTGGACCTATCAATACACGAAAAAAGCTTTGCAGAAAAAAAAACATCCACGGTATTTATTTTTTAAATATTGTTCTGCTGCTATCACATAATCAGACTTGTATATCTCATATGCTATACTTATACAGTTGAATAGAAAAGAAAGAGAGAGAGAGAGAGAGGAGAGAGAGAGAGGAGAGAGAGAGGAGAGAGAGGAGGGAGAGGAGAGAGAGGAGAGGAGAGAGAGGAGAGAGAGGAGAGAGAGGAGAGAGAGGAGAGAGAGGAGAGAGATAGAGAGAGATAGAGAGAGAGATAGAGAGAGATAGAGATCGAGAGAGAGATAGAGAAAGAGAGAGAAAGAGAGAGAAAGAGAGAGAAAGAGCGAGATAGAGAGAGATAGAGAGAGAGAGATAGAGAGAAAGAGAGATAGAGAGAAAGAGAGAGAAAGAGAGAGACAGAGAGAGAAAGAGAGAGAAAGAGAGAGAAAGAGAGAGAAAGAGAGAGATAGAAAGAGAGATAGAGAGAAAGAGAGATAGAGAGAGAAAGAGAAAGAGAGAGATAGAGAGATAGAGAGATAGAGACAGAGAAAGAGAGAGAGAGAAAGAGAGAGAGAAAGAGAGAGAAAGAGAGAGAAAGAGAGAGAAAGAGAGAGAAAGAGAGATAGAGAGAGAAAGAGAGAGAAAGAGAGATAGAGAGAGATAGAGAAAAAGAGAGATAGAGAGAGATAGAGAAAAAGAGAGATAGAGAGAGAAAGAGAGAGAAAGAGAGAGATAGAGAAAGAGAGAGAGAGAAAGAGAGAGAAAGAGAAGAGAAAGAGAGAGAAAGAGAGAGAAAGAGAGAGAGAGGGAAAGAGAGAGAAAGAGAGAGAAAGAGTGAGAAAGAGAGAGAAGGAGAGAAAAGAGAGAGAAAGAGAGAGAAAGAGAGAGAAAGAGAGAGAAGAGAGAGAAAGAGAGAGAAAAAGAAAGAAAGAGAGAGAAAGAGAGAGAAAGAGAGAGAAAGAGAGAGAAAGAGAGAGAAAGAGAGAGAAAGAGAGAGGAAGAGAGAGAAAGAGAAAGAGAAAGAGAGAGAAAGAGAGAGAAAGAAAGAGAAAGAGAGAGAAAGAGAGAGAAAGAGAGAGAAAGAGAGAGAGAAGAGAGAGATAGAGAGATAGAGAGAGTACAATCAGTACTAAGGAATCACATTTACTTACAAGTATTCAAGGAACATCCTTTAGTCTGTTCACTGATCATGATAAAGTAATAACAATAGATGTTTAGAATAGCCAAAACACACCCAGGCTGATTGGAGTCTATCTATTAATAATTGATGATATGTCTAAATACTCACACGGAGTTATAGCTGAAATAACACTGAACGCATTAAAAGCATTTACCTGGGAAGTCTATAGTCCTGATGGAGCTGTTGTACACAATACTAGTGCTCGGTTCAAATTTGATGAAGTCAGTAACAAGATTTGTCAAATGGTAAGAGAGGGCAACTAGGGAGAGTATGGAGAGTACAGTCCAAAACACCTTTTTTCCAATGCCTACAAAAATTTGCTCAGAATTGTGAGTGTACCCGCAATGGTCACAGAATACTTAGCTGAATAAACTCCTAGTGATAAGTCAAGGACCTTTTTATGTAACATAATTCAATACTTGTTACATAATATTTATTTAGCGAACCCCTAAGGAACTTCATAAAAGAAGTCTAGACGGAGCCGGTGCATTACCTGTTGCCGATGTTATCACAGCTATACATGTAAAATAGAGCTTTTAATTGCCTGTTGGAACAAGTCAAAGTAAAGGTGCACAGACAAACAGACACACAACTATAGTGGCACCGGAGCTTACATACTGGGTGCCTTATGAATATGAGGTACACCATGTGATGTAGTGTTTTCCGCAAAGGTTTTCTGTAGTATTGGCAGGTCCAGATCATCTACCTTTATATCCTATAAAATATGCATTCCGATGAGGGCGCAACTCTAAATCGTTGAATGCAGGTAGGAAGTACATGCAGACTAGAATAAAATAGCTGCAGTTGTTTCTCTTCTACTGACATTGCTTTACGTTAAGACTAGGTTCACAACTCTGAAGACAGTACTCGTAATCAGTTCTATAAATTCATTAAACTATTCAAAGAAAACCAATAAACCTATAAGTATATTAACAGCAAGGATGCTGAAAGGGCTCATGCCACTATTGTATTTAAATACCTGTCCTAAAATATTGGTATTTTTTGCTGCTCAAATTGAACTTTTATGAGTATGGAATTATTTGCTATTTATAATTTTAGCCTTTTAAAGTACTTGAGCAGACTTTAATTTTCACAGTTTGAAGTTCAAGCTAGAGTTATGGTTTGCCTACAGACTACTCATACATTTACATAAAGATAATGCAAATGAAAGTAGTAATGAAAAGGATACATGTTATCATTCAAGCTAAATAACAGATGGTAGATCTGAAGGTACTTATACTGCTATGAAGTGTACATAATATATATTTATACAATGCGCTATTCTATAGTAAAACAGGATATGTTATAGTCTATACTAAATTCTAGCAGAATATGCTGTACACATTATGTGTAGCAATATATTTCTATTGTGTATATCCTAATATAAATAATAAACTTTAATATATTGCTGAAAAACATCTATCAGCAACCAAAGAGACAAAGCTATAATCAGCCACAATTAGAGTTTTTAGCAAAAGTTATCATTTAAGCTACCAAACTGTGGAATAAACCCAAGTATAGGGTACCAGCGTTATGACGCATGTGGAAACTGACTCATATTATCTCAACTAAGTTGCAGCTCACAGTGCTAAGTTATCACAGTGCTAAGGACAAACTTCTTATTAAGATTAAAGGCCCTTTTGCGAATTAAGTAAAAGACATTCAACATCATAAATCCATCAAACCAAACATAGGCTATTGCTAGTATATAAGTAAACATCGCTCACCTTATCAACATAGAATCCATATCCCTTCCTAGCCATTTCTCTTGGAGTCCTAACTGCTGCTTACGCTATGTTGATCTAGATGACAGATTTTTTACCTTTAAATATAGAGAAGGGCTGTTGACATGAAATCATAAGAGCTGACCTGCTAGCTATGCTATAAGCTGACATAAATGAAGCTAGTCTCTAATGACTCTATTCTTCCATAGAATCAACTCTCTTAAGCTAACTACAACTATTATGAAGTTGAATAATGATGGACTGATTCTGTGGGTGAAATATGCAGTGCATTGGTCATACACCCTTAGTATTTGACCTTTACTGGGTCTTATGATATCAGTTCTGTTAAGAAATCTGTGAAAATGCACTATTCCAAAAAACCATGAAAAACTTTGTAAAGTTGCTATTTATTGCCTTTTAAAAGCTTCAGATTTGAAAGAAGCATATTAATATATCCGTAACTTTACTGCAGCATGTGAATTCATCCTAATTACATGGACAGACAAATCTAATTTTGGCTTTAAAAAAGTTGAAGTTTTTTCTGAGATACATTTTACAAAACAGTTTGTTTAATATTTTAGAATAGATTAAAATTGTACAAAGTAAAACAAAATGTTTATAATGTAAGTTTACTCTTTAACTTTCCATTATCCTACATGAACGTGCAATATAAATATAGATGATCTCTGTTGATGCCGGTAGAAAATAAGTAAATAAGTGCCACTACAAAGCAAACTCAGCAAAGTGACAACAGTAAATAACTTGATAAAGTAGCGTTGCACGACATTTACTAAAGTTCTTGTTGATCTCTGATAGTTGAGGGTGTCTATAGAGCAGTTTTCCTATTTACCTTTATATTATCATGCACTTATAATATATTTATACAGTTGGAATCTAAGCATATATGTTACACTGTAGTTAGCAAGAGTGGCAGCACCAGCAGCAAAAGCTACAAACCAATCAGAAATGAAACTTTGCACATCACGTTTCGGAAGTTTTGAAATGAGAAATCTTTCCATAAAACTAAGTGGCTTCTAGCTACAAAGTAGTATTATGTCTCGCTTAGCTAATAGTAAATGCTGGAATGCCATGACATCTTATCATGACATCTTATCTTATAATTGACCATATCATGAACAATATCTACTTGTTTGTTTGCTTCTGCGGTTGGTGTACTCTCTCCCGCAGCCTGTTTTTTATATGGGCGGTTCATCTGAATCAACAACAAACCTCCCACCGCTGTTTACACCCTGAATCTACTGTAAATCACTGACAGGAATTCTTTTCACTTCTTTGCTGCTGCCAAAATGGTTACTTTGAAAGGACCATCAATAGTACCCATGACTGCCTCGCTAGAACAAGCAGCTTGAGACAATGCTGAAGTTTTCAAATGTGTTAAATTATAAAATAATATATAACTTACTGGTTATTGCAAGTATGGCATTAGCTTGAGAATGTATTTATACACTTTTGTGTCACTATATGGGCAGAGATTGTTTTCGGTGAACTTATTAAAAGGCAAAAGCTGCTAATGATCAAGGAAAGTCTATATTCAAATTTAGAAATCAGCAATTTAGTCAACCAGCCATGACTCCTGCAATTTCAGTTACTGGTAAGTAAAGTTTAACTGTTAGATGCTTTTGGAAGAATAAATGGTGTCATTGGCTCCTTTAAAACATATGTGTACTATGAAAGAACTGAAAGTATGTGTACTATGGAAGAACTATACATATGTCTACTATAGGAAGAACTATACATATGTATACTATAGGAATAGCTATACATATGTATACTATAGGAAGAACTATACATATGTGTACTATAGGAAGAACTATACATATGTATACTATAAGAAGAACTATACATATGTGTACTATAAGAAGAACTATACATATGTATACTATAGGAAGAACTATACATATGTGTACTATAGGAAGAACTATACATATGTATACTATAGGAAGAACTATACATATGTGTACTATAGGAAGAACTATACATATGTATACTGTAGGAAGAACTACACATATGTATACTATAAGAAGAACTATACATATGTATACTATAAGAAGAACTATACATATGTATACTATAAGAAGAACTATACATATGTATACTATAGGAAGAACTATACATATGTATACTATAAGAAGAACTATACATATGTATACTATAAGAAAAACTAAACATATGTGTACTATAGGAAGAACTATACATATGTATACTATAGGAAGAACTATACATATGTATACTACAGGTAGAACTATACATATGTATACTATAAGGAGAACTATACATATGTGTACTATAAGAAGAACTATACATATGTATACTATAGGAAGAACTATACATATGTATACTATAAGAAGAACTATACATATGTGTACTATAGGAAGAACTATACATATGTATACTCTAAGCAGAACTATACATATGTATACTATAGGAAAAACTATACATATGTATACTATAGGAAGAACTATACATATGTATACTATAAGAAGAACTATACATGTATGTGTACTATAGGAACAACTATACATATGTATACTATCGGAAGAACTATACATATGTATACTATAAGAAGAACTATACATATGTGTACTATAGGAAGAACTATACATATGTGTACTATAGGAAGAACTATTCAAATGTGTACTATAGGAAGAACTATACATATGTGTACTATAGGAAGAACTATACATATGTATACTATAGGAAGAACTATGCATATGTATACTATAGGAAGAACTATAAAAATGTGTACTATAGGAAGAACTATACATATGTGTACTATAGGAAGAACTATACATATGTATACTATAATAAGAACTACACATATGTATACTATAGGAAGAACTATACATATGTATACTATAGGAAGAACTATACATATGTATACTATAGGAAGAACTATACATATGTGTACTATAGGAAGAACTATACATATGTATACTATAGGAAGAACTATGCATATGTATACTATAGGAAGAACTATACATATTTCATCAACAAATTTAAGCATCGTAATGTAAAGTCGTTAAAGTATAATAACGATACAAAACAGATTTAAACCTATTTAAATATGTTACCAAGTTTTTGTAAACCTTTGATAATATCTTAAAACTTACCCATCTGATCGGATTATACACAAATAGATAGACTAATTTGAACGAAAATTGCTACAAAAAGCTTGAAAAGCTCGATTTAATAAAAGTTAAGACCGAAAATGGAAACGCCAATAAAGCCATGCGACCGATTGTAGAACTATTTAGTAGTGCGTATTTCACGAGAAAACCGTGCTCATTTCACCAGTCTATGGTGTTGTTTACTTGTAATCGAATTTATTCGAAGGTTTTTGTAATAAACGTAGACCGTTTGAGGCGTAGACCGATTTACAGGTACGAAATTGTGGTACACCGTTTATCAGCCTATGTTTTTTGTCCAATCACCGAAGGTTTCATTATTTAAAACGTTAGCCGAAATTCTTTACAACTTACGTACCAGCTAGGGCCGAACTACAACGCCCGTTTATGACGATAACATTTTTTTTATTTTGCTGCAGTTTGCAGAAAACTTTCAGAAGTGTGAACGCTCATACTTGCTTTCTGTTGAAGATCGCTATCAAAACTATTCTACATTCAACGCAACCAACTTTCAAACTGTGTATAGTACACAGTAGCTTGTCATTTTACTTTTAATTTTACATTTCAGAGTTATAATAAACATATTTCCTTATTGTTGTTGTTAAATTACATACAATACAATAGATTAGGCCTACAGCTTTATAACACTTTTATAACAGCTTTCATTTTGCTGCAGTTTGCAGAAAACTTGCAGACGCGTCAAAGCTCATACTTGCTTTCTGTTAAAGATCGCTATCAGTACCATTCTACATTCAACACAACCAACTTTCAAACTGTGTATAGTACACAGTAGCTTGCCATTTTACTTCTAAGTTTGCATTTCAGAGTTACATGTATAATAAACATATTTCCTTATTGCTAATTCTTGTTAGGTTACATTATTAAACTAGAAATTCCAATAACATTATTAAATTAATTATTAAATTATGTTATTGTTAAGTTACTTATTGTTAAATAAGTAACTTAACAATAAAAGGTCTAAAAAAATAAATAAAATAAATAAAATAAAAGGAGTGCTGCTTGTTAAGAGTCAAGGTCTTACTAGGGCTAAAGCTGTCATTGATATAGGCCATCACGAAATGACCGCTGGAATATCGTTTGTTGCTCTCTCTCGAGTTCGAAACATCAATGACTTACTTGTTAACAACTTCGCTAGGGAGCGCATCACTCGATAGCTATCAATGACCAAATCCTACAACGTAAAAGAGAGGAGACTAGACTGCACGACCTTTAACAGATACTGTATACTTATAATAGATATTACAATATCAATAATTAACAAATTACTCGTATATCTGGTTTCAAACCAACTTTACATCTAAAATAAATTATTATTTGCACTTTTTTAGAGTCGTGCTCCCTCAAATTTATTTTATATCAACTCAAACAAGTCTCATTTACACTATACTCTGTCAATTCCTGCTGAGAACTACTTTTTCAACAACCAACAGTACCCTTTCTTTTTTTCAATTATCACTTTGGTCGTGGGCTGTATGACAGTGGAATTTCTAGAATGTAGAAAACCATTCTACATTCAACGCAACCTACTTTCAAACTGTGTATAGTACACAGTAGCTTGTCATTTTACTTTTAATTTTGCATTTCAGAGTTATAATAAACATATTTCCTTATTGTTGTTGTTAAATTACATAGAATACAGTAGATTAGGCCTACAGCTTTATAACACTTTTATAACAGCTTTCATTTTGCTGCAGTTTGCAGAAAACTTGCAGACGCGTCAAAGCTCATACTTGCTTTCTGTTAAAGATCGCTATCAATACCATTCTACATTCAACACAACCAACTTTCAAACTGCGTATAGTACACAGTAGCTTGCCATTTTACTTCTAATTTTGCATTTCAGAGTTACATGTATAATAAACATATTTCCTTATTGCTAATTGTTGTTAAGTTACATTATTAAACTAGAAATTCCATTAACATTATTAAATTAATTATTAAATTACGTTATTGTTAAGTTACTTATTGTTAAAATACAGTAGGTTAGGCCTACAGCTTTAATTAATATTTTTTAGTGTTGTGAAACAGGGTTGAGATAGTGGTAGATTAGGTGTGATTTATTGTTGTATTAAACCAAGTTTTTTAAACGTTTTGTGGCGATTTTCAGTAAAATCAGGTTGTAGAGCGTATCTTTGGGATAGTAGTGGATTAGGTGTGATTTTTTTACAACCTTTTGTTTTGCATAATTGACTTTGAATTTAATTTCAAAACAATTTGACAACTACCATGGACATACAACTTCCCAGAACACGACATCGCGGCCGACGCAGTGGCCGTCCACGTGTCTCTCAATTATTACAGCGCAATAGGAGGATAAATAGGATAAATAGGAGTATAAATAGATCCTCACAGCAACCATCTACATCAAATGCTAATGTTCAACAACACGCTACTTAAATTAATAACAACAACTCATCTGATTCAGATAATTCTTTAGTAGATGTTGTAGGCGATGTAAATGACATCGACTCGACAGCCCCTTTGTTTCCAAATGATGATCATGATTTTATGGACATCATTGACAATGAAAATATTGCACAAAATAATATTGCTCCTCCCAATAATGCCCCCCTTCATCACATTTCTCATTTTCAATCTTTAGATTGTCCTGCTTTTCAAGAACTGCGTAACAGCTTTTTAGGCAGACTTGAGAACAACATATCACAGCTCACATGTACTGAATGTAATGAAAAACATTTTATTACATACAATGCTCAAATACAACTATGTCATACGTGTCAACAAGTTAGACCTGACGCTGTTAATAAATTCAGTGCAGCCAACAATATGGACCCAGGTCTATCTGTTGAATTGTTATCTTCTCTTACACTTATAGAACAGTTACTCATTGCTCAGGTTAATCCTACAATGTCTATATTCCGTCTTCCACGTGGTGGCCAATTTGTGTTCAGAGGTCATGTCATCAATTTCTCTCAGAACGTAAATGACTTTGTAATAAATTTACCTCGCCAATTACAACAAATTGACATCATTGTCCTTTGTCGACGCGTTGACCAAGTTGCCTTGCCAGCCAATCTCTTTACAGTTCGTCGTCAAAGAGTTCTTGCCGCGCTCATTTGGCTTAAAGCTAACAATGAATTTTATCGTAACATAAAAATTATCCAGGAAAACATAGATGCTTTGCCACTTGATGACATTGTGGAATTACCTGACCATCATATAGTACAAGAGTTAGATGCTGACCTACCTCCAGCACCTAATCCAGATAATGGCGCCAACAACCCAAATGAAGCCAACAACAATGAACCTAACTTGCAACGTCAACAAAATATTCCAAATGACCATATCATTCCAAATACATTTGCACCTGCACAAAGGCCCGCACCAAATGAAAATCAAGCTATTCAGGCTGCAATTGATAACAATGATGTAATTGATTGGCCTGCAATACAAGGTGAACCTATCAACGAGTTCAACACTGTTGGCTACATAGCCAGAGCATTTTCTGTTTTGTTCCCGACAGGTGCCGCGGATTTACGTGCACCCCTTGCTAAGTCTGTTTTCGCACGTGACTACTTCAAACATCTTCTTTACTACAAAGATGGTCGATTTCAAGCTGATCCTAGATTTGTTTTCCTTGCTTATAATAGTACACTCCGCTGGCAATCCATTCAAGTAGGTAAAGTCGTCGTACAGAACAACCCAAATGAACGTGAAATGTCTGTTGCTGATATTCGCCAACTTGTCAATGAAAATCAACGAAACTTGAGCAACAAAATTCTTAGGTTCGGTTCCCAAATCAGGGGTACTGCTCAATACTGGTATAGCCGACGCAATGAACTTCTGGCAATGAACAAACAACTCGGAAATGCTACTGCTTTCTAGTTAGAAACTATCAACATACATGTATGTAAAAATTTAGCTTTGAATCTGTCTCACCAAAGTTCTGCCTCTCTGACGCACAGAAGTTTTGATAAGCATACAAATTATATAGTTCACAGTAACATAGTACAACTTGATGTCTGTAGAGTTCTGGTTCCGTATAGTTATAACAACTTGTGTTTACTGAATAGGCTTGTAATGTCAAACGGACATATAGCGTTGCACGCTTATGATATAAACAGTGAAACCACAATATACATACTTCAACTTTAGAACGAGAGAATTTGTATTTATAACAACTTGTTTAACAGTATATTCGATGTACTTAGTTGATCTGAACGCAAATTACCAGAGTGTTTGTAAGATCAGAAAAGGAGGTACCAGCCTTGGCTAGTTAACACACAGTTGTGAATTTTAATATTTCTCTACTTGGTGTTCATACAAATTAGGCCAAACGATGCATAAATCACCTTAAATCTGATTGTAATGTCTTCTTACCAATCGTGAACGAAATGCAGATACAAACGATGACCAGGTTCAGCACCAATTTGGTGTTCGCCACCTTCCTCCAATGTCTTTTTCTTTTCTCAAACTCTTAGCGTTTATGGTAAGTGAAGACTTCCTAGATGCCTATCTAAATTGTGTCGTAGATAGCCCTCAACTGTTTACCACAAATTAACCGATTATTTTGATTAATATCGATAACACATTGTTTGAAGGTTATTGTTTCAGGACCATGGATTCACAAGCTCATTCATCACATGGACGAAAATAGTCCAGTATAAACAACTGTAACCATGGCACACGCGTAAAGGATGCTGTATGAAACTATTGTTCTATTATCCTACTATGAACTGAGAATGTTTGAAACAAACACAAGCTTGCCCTTCTAGTTATGCAACGTCAGCGAAGAACCAGCCGTCGTCTTTTCTTTTGACTTCCAGAGCTTTAAACCATATAGTACCACAATAAAAACACCACATTTTGTGTGGATAAATCTTATGTTGACATAGTTTTTCATATATTCATCCTGAAATATCTTGTCACTGAATTAGCTTGAGTTACAAAATAGACACATAGTTCGGGAAATCTTCTAACACAAAATGTAAAAAATCAGTAGGAATTATTATTTTGTTGAGTAATTTGCTGAATTTTTATGGACCAGTATTCGTCCTCCATAATAACCTCTGATGACAGTTTAGTATAATAACTTGAACTGTTAATCATTCGCTAATCAATACGAAAACAATTATTTATAGATTGAAGTCACTTGGTTAATATAGAGTCCCTCACCTTGAACTTTGCAGAAAAATATTTGTCAAAAAATGTTATGTGAATCAGCGTTTTCCTAGACTGGTAGTATCATTTTGGTACAAATAAAAAATTATGCAAAACTCAGTTTTTATGTTTTATGTTTATATTTTATGACAAAATATTTGCAATGAAAACACCAGCATATGTCAAAGATTGAAAATTAAGGGAACATTGAGAATATGGTGATTGTAAGTAAAAACAGAGTGACATATGTAAAAAAAATACCATTTAGTTTTAAGATATTTTTTGTTTCATGGATGACATTAGAGAATCAACAAAACAAAATACTAGAAGATCGCAAACTATTATACCATTTTAGTTAAGTATTTAAGTATTACAGGCTACTCTTTGACAACAGGAGCTACCATAGAGTTATGTTTCACAGACAGCTGGACCTAACATAGAGCTATGTTTCGCTGATACCAGAAGCTACCCGTAGAGTTATATGTCTCCTCGACAGGAAAAGCTATTATAGAGTTACGTCTCACAGACAGCGGGAGCTACCATAAGGGCCAGTTCATCAAAAAGAACAACGCGCTTCTTGTCGGTACATCGACACCATACAGTCGCTTCCACAATGTCTTTATCCTCTTCAATACGCAGGATGTTTCTGTACCAATCAGTCGAAGGCTCAAAAGCAATGTTGATGTTGGATTTTTTGTGCTATCGGATAACTAAAACACATGTCATTTACAAAGATGCATGCTATCTACAAAAGTGCAGGTCAACTGCAAAGGTTCATGTAATCTGGAAGGTTGCATGTTCTCTAAAAGTTGCATGTTTTCTAATAAGCTATATGTTACCAGCAAAGTTGCCTATTATTTTAATGTTGAATGTTATTTGCAAAGTCATACGTCATTTGTGACATGTTATCTATAAGGTTGCATATTATCTGTGAAATTCTATGTTATCTGTAAAGTTGCATGTCATCTTAAAGTTGTCCGTTATCGGTAAGGTTGCAAGTTATCATAAGGATGCATGCTATCTGTATGATCATATGTTATTTGTTAAGATAGCATACTATCTGCTAAGGTTGCATGTCATCTTAAGGTCATATGTTATCTGTTGAGGTGGGATGCTATCTGTTAAGGTTGCTTGTCACCTGTAGTTCTATATTATCCATGAGGTTCCATGTTAACGACAAGAATACACGTAATGAGATGATGACTGACATACTCTCTCTCTCTTTTCCAGTTTTCAAACTGTTTAAATTGTTCTCTTATATCTATTTTCATAATAACCATGCCAGAATGCTACTTGTAAATCGATTCTGATGTGAATCACTAATGTAGAGTTTCCTGACACACTAGCTAGGGATTGGATCAAAACAGGCAAAACTCACCTTGAGGTCAACTTGTAGGCTGTGCTTGCCTGTATTCTTCCATCTGCATCTCACCTTAGCTAGTTTATGTAGACAGCGGCTACCAAGCTCCTCACGCGCTCGCTACAGACAAGACATGAAACTTTTTTGTTAATACAAACAAAATAGTGTGTGGTAATAGAATGTTTTATCACTCTAGACGGGAGGGCTTCCCATACTGCGTCCAATAACTTTAACAATAATTACTAGATTTAGCCATGATTTGCAATTGTAACAGCTTACTCATTAGTTACAGATGAACTCCCATAAAAATTTTAGTAGAAATTCCGTACCATTCTACTAACCATTTCATTACATTTTCCAGATGTCTATATATCATACATATCTACAGATGTCTGCATATTTCCAGATTATACTGGTCCAACATTTCTTCTCGAACACCCCAACAGTTTTCCAGTTACTCCTATCAAGCGTACTTGGACTGCTGGCCATGCCACCCTTAGCCGTACAGGCATTCCTCTCGATCTAGCATGGGGTTTGACAATACACAAGAGTCAAGGTCTTACCATGGCTAAAGCTGTCATTGATATAGGCCATCACGAAATGACCGCTGGAATATCGTTTGTTGCTCTCTCTCGAGTTCGAAACATCAATGACTTACTTGTTAACAACTTCGCTAGGGAGCGCATCACTCGATTAGCTATCAATGACCAAATCTTACAACGCAAAAGAGAGGAGACTAGACTGCACGACTTTTAACAGATACTGTATACTTATAATAGATATTACAATATCAATAATTAACCAATTACTCGTATATCTGGTTTCAAACCAACTTTACATCCAAAATAAATTATTAGTTGCACTTTTTTAGAGTCGTGCTCCCTCAAATTTATTTTATATCAACTCAAACAAGTCTCATTTACACTATACTCTGTCAATTCCTGCTGAGAACTACTTTTTCAACAACCAACACTACCCTTTCTTTTTTTCAATTATCACTTTGGTCGTGGGCTGTATGACAGTGGAATTTCTAGTACATATGTATATTATAAGAAGAACTATACATATGTATACTATAAGAAGAACTATACATATGTGTACTATAGGAAGAACTATACATATGTATACTATAGGAAGAACTATACATATGTATACTATCAGAAGAACTATACATATGTATACTATAGGAAGAACTATACATATGTATACTATAAGAAGAACTATACATATGTGTACTATAGGAAGAACTATACATATGTACAATACAGGAAGAACTATACATATGTGTACTATAGGAAGAATTATACATATGTGTACTATAGGAAGAACTATACATATTTGTACTATAGGAAGAACTATACATATGTGTACTATAGGAAGAGCTATACATATGTATACTATAAGGAAGAACTATACATATGTATACTATAAGAAGAACTATACATATGTATACTATAGGAAGAACTATGCATATGTATACTAAAGGAAGAACTATACATATGTATACTACAGGTAGAACTATACATATGTATACTATAAGGAGAACTATACATATGTGTACTATAAGAAGAACTATCCATATGTATACTATAGGAAGAACTATACATATGTATACTATAGGAGGAATTATACATATGTGTACTATAAGAAGAACTATACATATGTGTACTATAAGAAGAACTATACATATGTACAATACAGGAAGAACTATACATATGTGTACTATAGGACAAATTATACATATGTGTACTATAGGAAGAACTATACATATTTGTACTATAGGAAGAACTATACATATGTGTACTATAGGAAGAGCTATACATATGTATACTATAGGAAAAGCTATACATATGTATACTATAAGAAGAACTATACATATGTATACTATAGGAAGAACTATGCATATGTATACTATAGGAAGAACTATACATATGTATACTACAGGTAGAACTATACATATGTATACTATAAGGAGAACTATACATATGTGTACTATAAGAAGAACTATCCATATGTATACTATAGGAAGAACTATACATATGTATACTATAGGAGGAATTATACATATGTGTACTATAAGAAGAACTATACATATGTGTACTATAAGAAGAACTATACATATGTATACTATAGGAAGAACTATGCATATGTATACTATAGGAAGAACTATACATATGTATACTACAGGTAGAACTATACATATGTATACTATAAGGAGAACTATACATATGTGTACTATAAGAAGAACTATCCATATGTATACTATAGGAAGAACTATACATATGTATACTATAGGAGGAATTATATATATGTGTACTATAAGAAGAACTATACATATGTGTACTATAAGAAGAACTATCCATATGTATACTATAGGAAGAACTATACATATGTATACTATAGGAAGAATTATACATATGTGTACTATAAGAAGAACTATACATATGTGTACTATAAGAAAAACTATACATATGCATACTATAGGAAGAACTATACATATGTATACTATAAGAAGAACTATACATGTGTGTACTATAAGAAGAACTATACATATGTATACTATAGGAAGAACTATACCTATGTATACTATAAGAAGAACTATACATATGTATACTATAGGAAGAACTATACATATGTATACTATAGGAAGAACTATACATATGTGTACAATAGGAAGAACTATATATATGTGTACTATAGGAAGAACTATACATATGTGTACTATAGGAAGAACTATACATATGTGTACTATAGGAAGAACTACACATATGTGTACTATAGGAAGAACTATACATATGTATACTATAATAAGAACTATACATATGTATACTATAAGGAGAACTATACATATGTGTACAATAGGAAGAACTATGCATATGTATACTACAGGTAGAACTATACATATGTATACTATAAGGAGAACTATACATTTGTGTACTATAGGAAGAATTATACACATGTATACTATAGGAAGAGCTATACATATGTATACTAAAAGAAGAACTATACATATGTATACTATAAGAAGAACTATACATATGTATACTATAAGAAAAACTATACATATGTATACTACAGGTAGAACTATACATATGTATACTATAAGGAGAACTATACATATGTGTACTATAGGAAGAACTATGCATATGTATACTATAGGAAGAACTGTACAAATGTGTACTATAGGAAGAACTATACGTATGTGTACTATAAGAAGAATTATACATATGTGTACTATAGGAAGAACTATACATATTTGTACTATAGGAAGAACTATACATATGTGTACTATAGGAAGAGCTATACATATGTATACTATAGGAAGAGCTATACATATGTATACTATAAGAAGAACTATACATATGTATACTATAGGAAGAACTATGCATATGTATACTATAGGAAGAACTATACATATGTATACTATAGGTAGAACTATACATATGTATACTATAGGAAGAACTATACATATGTGTACTATAAGAAGAACTATACATATGTATACTGTGGAGACTTTTACGTCCCGCTTATAATTACTTGGGGTTGCTTGAAGAAGGAATAAGTTTCACTGCTAGTCTTTGTTTTATTTAGACTACCGTGAAAACTGTAAAACATGACTTCACATGAACTAGGCGAAAATATTACATAATACTAATCTACTATATAAACGGCAATCGTTGTCTGTCTATCTATCCGTCTATCTGTCTGTCCGCTTTATAGAGTACCGTTCTTTTTCGACTATTAGCCGCTACTTTTATATAAGGGCGTGTCTATTCTGTGGTTTTTTCACTGCTAGGGCGCATTAACGGGAATCTCCGGTTAGTACACGCCTCTATTATAATACGTAACCCGCCAGTCATCGTAGGGATGGACGATAAATACTGATAAGTTAATAGTATGAGTTGTCTTCTCGATATATTGAATCACCGATAACTCCAAAATATGAGCAGTGTAAATAAATTATATGGCGGTCTTTTTTTTCCATTCGATCGTTAGTTAGTTAGAAATCTTTTATTTTGCTGATAACAAAATAACAAAAAGCTTCTATTTGCAGGCATATTATCCAATAAAACGGAAACTGTAGAAGAATCCTGAATGCAAGATAGTAGTGAACAATTCATATTTAGTTTGAGATTATTTGTGTAAAAGTTAAAAGAAAATTTACATGAGAGGATGACTTCAAATAAGTAATGCAGGATAGCTTATACAAAGATAAATTGATTGATATGTACTATACACAAGGGTTCTGGGCTGAAGAATAGATCCTCTATAAGTATTGATTGTGGCAAGATTGTAACAGATTCGATCGTACGAAGCAAACTTAATTAATATGAGTAAGTAGTAAAATTAAATTAGTAGTAAATATTAGTAGTGAATTAAATAAAATTTACTACTCTTTAAATAAATTAATGAGTAGTAAATTACATCTAATTAATATTTACTGCCAACGTGTACCGGAAAGGTCATGTGAACATTTGTTTCTTGCAAACACTAGAAAAACGCTGTTCTCTATCTACTATATAAACGGCAACCGTTGTCTATCTGATTGATTGTTCGCCTTATAGAGCGATCTTTCCTTTTATCGTCGTACGAATTTCGGTCGTACGAAGCAAACTGAATTAGGTAATATGTGTAGTAACGGTAAATAAATTATAGAGCGGTCTTTCTTTTTCCATCCGGTCGAACGAAGCCAACCGAATTAATATGAGTACAATTATCGTAATATCGTAATTTCGTAATATGGACTATTAGCCGTTACTTTTCTCTGACGATTTGAGCCAAGCAGCTTATATAAAGGTGTGGCGATTCTGTTGTTTTTCTTTCACCGCCCGAGCGCATTAACCGAAATCCCCGGTTAACACGCTTTTTAAACGACAAATTTTCTGCCGTGTTTAAAAGCACCTTTCCTGAGTTCTGCGGCCTATACAAAGGTGTCTATACAGCTATACAAATGTACTATTCATTAAATAAAATAAATTAACGAGTAGTTATTTACATGCAATTAATATTTCCTGCCAACGTGTACCGAGAAGGTCACGTAAACGTTTGTTTCTTGGAGCCACTGGAAAAACGCATTTCTCACCTACTAAATTTCCACATCAAAAAGGTAAGTGTTTCTTATACGATGTTGTATTGTCTATGAATTGCCACATCTCCACTACTTAATAACGTTGGATTTGCCGCTGTTCGTGATAGTGGGTCATGTTCATTTCCTTCAGCAGCCGAGTTACTAATTTTTTTCCAGCTACGAGTAGGCCTACTGTAACTTACTATTACAGAACTTTCACGAGTACGCCGAGCGTTGTGATACGCTATTGTGAAAAGAAAGAGAGCAGCTGCTATTGACTTACTGTCACCCTGCATCAGCCACGACCAGCTATACGTCGCCTGCTCAAAAGTAGGCACACGCCGAAAACTGTTTCTTCATACGCCCGACAGAAAAACCAAAAATGTTGTCTATCCGCATGTGTTGCGTTGAACTAAGGGAGAGAGAGAGGGAAAGAAAGAGAGAGAAAGAGAGGGAGAGCGAGGAGGAGAGGGGGGAGAGAGAGAGGGAGGAGAGGGAGAGAAGGGGAGAGAGAGGGAGAGCGAGGAGGAGAGGGGGGGGGGGAGAGAGAGAGAGGGAGAGAAAGAGGGAGAGAAAAAGAGGGAGAGGGGGAAGAGGGAAGGAGAGAGAGGGGAGAGAGGGAGAGACGGAGAGAGGGAGAGAAGGAGAGAGAGAGGGAAAGCGAGGAGGAGAGGGGGGGGGGGGGAGAGAGAGGGAGAGAAAGAGGGAGGGAGAGAGAGAGAGGGGAGAGAGGGAAAGGGAGAGAGGGGAAAGAGGGAGAGATGGAGAGAGGGAGATGTAACTGCATATTTGGAGTTGTTTTACAGTATGAAAGACAACTCTCAATAAACCTTATGCTGCGCGTGAATCTATTCCTGTAGACGGGTAATGCAGCTAGTTAATTAATAAAACATAAACTGAACAACACAATAGCGTAAAATAGCACACAGTATACAATATAAAAGTCATGGAACTAATGCTGGTGGCTGCCTAACCTTTCCATTAAAAGTCTTCCAATTGCCAAAATTAACTTTGTTGAAACATGTATCTTTTTAGCAAATAAAAGGTATTACATCAAAAATACATACACTAAATTTACTGACCTTTGTCTCCTTTTAACAACCTTCGTTTAATAACATTGTTCTGTAGTAAACACTGTTTCCAGTACTAAGGCTTGTAAATTAACTGTTTCCAGTACAAAGGCTTCCAATTAACTGGCTCTGAAGTCGGCTGACTTATTTGAATTTCAAGATATAACGCAACGGGTCAACGCAACGAGCCAACGCAACGGGCTAGTGCAACGGGCCAACGTAACGGGCCAACAGTAAAAACATATGGAATTCACCACCAACACTAATAGATGTGTTTGAAAAGGTTTCTACATATACTATAAGAAAAACTAAACATATTTGTACTATAAGAAGAACTATACATATGTATACTATAAGAAGAACTATACATATGTATGAAGTAAATTCTACTCGACAAGGATAGACAACTCCCAACTCAAGAGCGCATTCACACAAACTTGATGAGTCAATAAACAGATTTGTGGGTGAGCCGAAAAACAGACTCGAGAGTGAGTCGATAAGTAGACTCGAGAGTGAGCCGATAAACAGACTCGAGAGTGAGCCAATAAACAGACTCGAGAGTGAGCCGATAAACAGACTCGATGGTCAGCCGATAAGCAGACTCGAGAGTGAGCCGATAAACAGACTCGCGGGTGAGCCGATAAACAGACTCGAGAGGGAGCCGATAAACAGACTCGATGGTGAGCCGATAAACAGACTCGATGGTGAGCCGATAAACAGACTCGAGAGTGAGCCGATAAACAGACTCGTGGGTGAGCTGATGAACAGACTCGATGGTGTCTTTTCTCAACTATTACACCCTAGCAAGCCAAGCGCAATAATTCTTGATGTTCGGTCAATAGCACTTATAGTGAATGCAGCTATGATACGCTGGCTAATATCACAATGCTAAAGTCAGAAACAGTGACAAGAATGTTATACCTATTTGCTTTTCAAACTCAAGCAGAGCCTATTTGTAAAGAACGCAGTATCTTTATTGGTGTTATATCTCTCAGTACCAAGCAGTAACACACCAACAATGATCAAACCGGCAGGTTATCTAGCAATCCCAAGAAAAATCCACAATTGATTGGCTGCACAGTAATCAGGTCAACCAATTCCACAATAACATATTTCGAATACAAAAACGATAACATTTGTCACTAACTATTCACGCAATACGAGTATTAATAATTTTTTTTTAGTGTTTGTATAGTAACATGCAAATCTTAGAACGATATGGTAATAAATGGTTAACACAAAAAAATTGCTAGTATCACACATACATACACTCTAAATTGAACAAGTGTTAAGCGTGCGCCTTATAAATGACTATTCAAATTTGTCTGAATTGCGATGAACGTAATATAGATCCGTTGAGTTAGCAATTTGAAGCTGCCGGATTATAGGCTTAGAAAAGACGTCATCAACTCTTACGCATTCTGACGTCTACAAATACGGGTACACACTGATTGACAGCTCATTCGCTTTTACAAGCATGAAGTGGGGTCCAAGACCATTCGCCCATCGGTAGATCCTATCGGGGACGACAGTGACCCTCTCGGGCTACTGGACTCACCAGTCAAAATCGATTTTTGAGTGCCAGTAGTCTCACCAACCACCTCAGCCCTTTTCAGGGCTATCATTTCCGTTTTAAGGGTTTTGTTCTGCGACGACAATGGTGGAAACTCAGTGTCGTACTTGTCGTCCACTTTTTTTATTACATGTATACTATAGGAAGAACTATACATATGTATACTATAGGAAGAACTATACATATGTATACTATAGGAAGAACTATACATATGTATACTATAGGAAGAACTATACATATGTATACTATAGGAAGAACTATACATATGTGTACTATAAGAAGAACTATACATATGTATACTATAGGAAAAACAATATGTTTGTGTAGTATAGGAAGAGCTATACATATGTGTACTATAAGAAGAACTATACATATGTATACTATAGAAAGAACTAAACATATGTGTACCATAGGAAAAACAATATGTTTGTGTAGTATAGGATGAGCTATACATATGTGTACTATAAGAAGAACTATACATATGTATACTATAGGAAGAACTATACATATGTGTACTATAAGAAGAACTATACATATGTATACTAAAAGAAGAACTATACATATGTATACTATATGAAGAACTATACATATGTATACTATAGGAAGAACTATACATATGTATACTATAGGATGAGCTATACAAATCTGTCCTATAGGAACAAAACAGAGAAACTGGTAATTCGATATCCAGGAGCAAAGTTGGCACTAAAAGTTAATGCTTGAAGGTACAAAACAAATAATGAAGTTAGCAGTATCAATGTTTGCTCGCAGGAAGTAAATACTTGCATATGGGAAGAGTGAAGTAGTTGGCTATCAGGACTATGAATGGGGAGAAAACTTTCCTGACTCATTCATCGATTAGTTGATATATCTAGGAGAGGCATCTATGTTTCGGTCTTGATGAGATAGTGACTAGATAGAGATTTATTCTTGCATTTCATAGCAATGATACTAAAACACGCCATACATTCTAATAGAATAAAATAGAACTTAGTTACATTATGAAGAGTAGCAGAAAGTCCTTGTCATTACTATAAACAAACCATAACAACAATCACAATTCAAAACACACACTCTCGCACCATATATTCTAATGCATACTTCTAGTGTCACAGAAATAAATTTTTCAACTTTAGGCAATGTTTGAATGTTTAAAAAGTTCACAAAAATGCTGTTAAAATACAACATTATTTATTCAAATACATTTAAATTTAAATACAGCACTGCACATGCAACACTCATTACATTAGTTTTGTTAGAACTGATATAAAAGAACTTATTTGCTTGAAGAAAATCCAAGGAGTTAAATATAGATCTCGCTATAGCTGAAGTAGATATTAGTAGTAGCTACTACCATGTAACATCAGCACACTATGTTCAATCAGCTAGTAGAATATTTCTACTACTAACAAAACATCACTAAACATACTAACTTAAGAGTGTAACCAATCAAGTATTGTATATACTCTGGTGATTAAGATGATATTTTCATATATTCATGAGTGTCATTAGGTATCTCTACTCTCTCATATTCAGAGTTGTCTCCTCGTTGTTCAGTTTCATTGTTCACAACCTGCATGTTTATGTAGTTTCCTTTCTCACTCAGACCGTCTGTTCTGGGTGTAACTACTGCAACCTCACCATGTTGACTTGCTGGTTGAGCTTGGAAAGTTCTACGTTGTATGCAGATCACCAGGATTACCATGATGCAGAGCGCTATAGCAGCTAGTGAGGAGGTAACTCCTATTCCAGCTAGTAACCCTGCATAACATATTCTAGCTTTGCACAAATTAAAGTTTTTTGAGAAAGACCTTTTTAAACAAAAACATTCACAAGGTGTGATGTATTATTAGGAAAATAGGTATTCCTAAAATGTGATGTATTGCTAGAGAAAAAGGTATTCTCAAGAAATGATGCAATTGTATATGATGAGGAAAAAACATGATATTACAAAAGGATCAAGCAATAATGTCAGAATAATGGAAACTTGTTATAAACTTGTAAATCTCCCTTTCTAAAATAAATATGTCTAGCTATACAAACTCTATAATTTGGTTTGCTGTCTTACACAAAACACATCATTTTTTGATCTAGATTTGCTATTTTTAGGAACTCCTACACATTGTATATTCAATCAGCTGTATATTGATAACCCATATATAGTAAAAGTAATCTAGTATATCATATATGTAATACCTACAGTGATATAAAAAAGCTGAACCCTCTCCTAGTTTTAGAAAGCTAAAACTCTCATTTACAACACTGTTACTCACTGTGAATTTGGTCCATAGCTATAACTTATATACATATACATGTACATGTATATATAGTTAATCCTCATTTTGTTCTGATTCTTTGAACAGCATTTATGGAAGCAAGTGGTGATAATCACAGTTGAAGTAAACTATGTGGTATGACTACGAGTGGACATCCAAATTGAATTCTAAACCATCTCTTTATTTTTGAACAGTCAGACTAGTTGGTAATCAATAGAAATCTTCCTGAACTCACCTTGTTGAGAACTCATAGTAGCACTACAGCTAGTGTTTGGAGATGCTGACATAGTACACATAGGAATATTAGACCAGGTTCCACTACTGGTACATATTACTTCTACTACTCCCTCGTATCCATTTTCACACTCATAGTCTAATTTGTCTCCATAATAGTACCTTTTCTTTGCGCTTCTGTGCCATGTCAAAAAGCATTCGACTAAAACATTAAAAATTGGATAAACAAAAAATTTCTTGTAATTATCACTCATTTATGTGAGAAACCAAAACTGTAGATAACATGAGCTGATATTTGTTACTTTACAAAATAAAAAGATAAATAGCTTTTGTTTTACTCACCCTGCAATATGAATTTTTCAGAGTGTAACAATTGAACTCACAGCCACGCACATATTCAAACTTAGTAAAGTTTTTAACAAGAGCGTGTAATTAGCTACTTTGTTTGGTGTCGGTGTCAAGTCTTGCTAGCTGGTTTACTTGTTTTAGCACCAAGTCAAGTATTGTTTGCAAGTTTTAAAATAGAAATCTACAAAGACAAAACTTCCCAGGCTATACTGTAGTTAAGCATGGAAGCACAAATTGGAAAACATAAACTATAGAGTAAAACAAGGTGGAATGCAAACTTACTATTTGTTGTGCATTTGGACAAAACATCTGTTATTTGGGTGCTTAGAATAAATCAGAAATGAGAGAATATTGGCACATACTACATAATGTCTACATCCTTTTTTTGTTTTCACACACAAATGGCGTAATAATTAGAACTCTACAAACTCTTTTAACTATATGCAACGTGATGCTTTTTCATCCTCATCATACTAGGGCTAATTTGTTTTCAGCAAAATGATATCAATAATAGATTCTCCCAAAATTAAAATTTGGCGATTACTGTACCTATTACGGACCAAATAGCAAATTTTATTAGGTTTTTTCAGTTTGTACTAATTGTACAAAATAATCTGTTTCGTAGTTTACATACATGCTATTTATTTCACATTTAAATGCCCTCCTAATTTATTTCAGCTGCCCCGAAGACTTTTTTCAATCACATTACGTTTCCTTAATTCTGATAATATTAATTCTATGAAAGATGATGCATTTTTCATTTTCACTGTACTAGGGCTAATTTGTTTTCTGCAAAACGGTATCAAAAATAATATTTTTCGAAATTGTAATTTGACGATGATATCTCAGTTCAGAGCCATCCGTTATGGTAACAACAGTTTTCAAACAGATTAGTCATAAAATTTTTAGTTATATGTATGTTTCATGGCTAAGACATAGTATTTTAGAAAACTTTTAGTAAAAAGTTTACTAAAATGCATACGCAAACTTCTTTCAAGAATGTGTTTAGTAAACTAAATTCATTTAAGTTAGATTCAGCGTTTATGTTACACGTCTGTCTCGAAAATAAAAGCTCTGCACGTAGTACATTGTTATGTTACATTTTTTGGAAGATCATAACCACAAAATGCAATAAAGATATTGTAGGTAACTATAGTTACTAAATTTAACGTTACTAAAATTTAATGTTACTATTTTTTAATGATGGCAATTTTGATAGTTTTTACCAGGCAGTGATTGCATTAGATTATTATTATGGCTTTTTATACCACTCTATATGTCTATACAATGTTTTCACTTTATGATGCCAACACTGAAATGAATAAAAATCATATAATCGTATACCAAGTAATTTTTCATTGTAATCATATCTAAACAGGCTGTATTTAGCCACTACTTGCTAATGATTTCACGTTTACATTTAAACACATTTACAGTTTTCTTTCTTCTCCTAATCTATTTCGACAAACACTCCTTTCATGATATGAAATTTAAAAGTTGTAGTTGTTTGAAAAAGCTTGAAAATCCTTACAGTTGTTTTCTTTTTTCTTGTAATTTATTTGAACTGCACAGGAAATATTTTCTCATGATAAAAGTTTAAAAGATGTTTGAAAGTTAGAATGGCAAATGCTGTTAGATACAAAAAAGTTTTCTGTCCAAAGAAACTTTTATTATCCAAGCAACGCCGGGTAGTGCAGCTAGTCTATATATATTTTTCTAGGTGTGTGTTGTGTCCAGCTAAAGCAATTAAATCTAGCAAAGAGACATTCTCATAACACTAGATTTGATCTCTGAACTTCCTGGTCTACAAGCAACGAGCTTAACCACTATACTACAGCACCCACATCATAAGTGATTGTTATGGCCTTTATTACATTGGTTAAAATGCTAGCACAGTTGGCAGGTATGGTTCACAGCATGGTTATTAAATTATCTGCCAACACAACGATTGATTTAGCAATGATAGGCTTACCCTTATTAGCCTGCCAGGTGAGTTACTCAAATTCATGGCATAATTATTAATTATTTTAATTAGTAATTAATTACATGTAATTAATTAATTAGTAATTAATTAATTCAATTAGTTAATCAATTAATTAGCAATTAATTTCTTGTCATATTACAAGAAATGTTTACAGTGTACGTTTATTACAGAAACCTTCGGATAAATTCAAATAGTTTTTATTATAATTAAATATTTTGCAAGATATTAAAAACGAAAAAATATTAGAAACTTTTGGCAATTAAACAATGCCATAGACTGGTAAAATGAACACGTTTTTCTTGTGAAATGCGCACTGCTTAATAGTTCTACTATCTGTCGCACGGCTTTATTGGCGTATCGTTGGCCGGTCTTATATATGATTAAAAAAGCTTTTCAAGTGTTTTATTGCAGTTTTAAGCCAAGTTAATCTGTCTATTTGTGTATAAACCGATCAGATGAGTAAGGTTTAGGATATTTTCTACAAATAATAAAGACTTGGTAACATATTTGAATAGGTTTATATGTGTTTTGTATCGTTATTGTACTCAAACCACTCTATTGGAAAATGGTTAAATTTATTGATGAGATTTCGGTACAAGGGTTTGCGACGGTGTTGATAAATAATCTTCGTGAGTTGTGTGCACATATGCATTTATCATAAATCTCCCAAACCATCGCTTCGCTCATGTTTGGTTATGGGAATATGCTGCCGGTACCTTGAAATGTTCTTAGATAAGCATATTTGCTAATTAGAAGAAGGTGTAAGAATTAAGCATACAGCAATATTTTAAACTGTTCCATAGGATTATTACAAGGTAATAAGGTAATCCCATGGTAATAAAACAAATCTCACTTGTCATTACAATAAAAGATATTAAATATGACAAGAAATGCTCAAAGTATGTTGTGCACAAGTTTGGTTTCTGCTTATAGTATTTTATTGTTGTTACTGTTTAATATTTAGGCATGAATATTTTTATTATTCACTTAAAATTTATTGAGAATAATCAGAATAAATTAACTACAAAGGTTGACAATTATACTCCCAGATTTAATTGTATAAATCAGTATAATAGCTTTTAGCCTCTTAGTGATAAGTCAGCAGCAGCCATCGTCTTGCAGTATATTCACCTACAGTATATTTAATAAACTTATGCTAATTTACCAGCCTGCTTTGTAAGTTGCTACTATTACTACTAGCACTTTGAGAGTTTTACATGCTGTGAGAACTCATCAGGTCTGCTAATAAAGAGTAGAGAGTAAATACAATGGTAGTCTACCAGTCGGTTAAGCCACTTGTTGCGGGTTCGACTCACCTGCGATGCAATACTTCAGAAAATTTGACAAACACGCCGACAAACAAGCCGACAAACAAACCGACAAACAAACAAACGAACAAACCGGCAAGCAGACAAACTAACAAACATTCAGATTTATATGCATAGACACGTATATATCTATGCACATAAATTTAGTAAGAAATGTATTAAAATTTGACTAAGTATAAAAATTACTAGGTTTCATATTACAAAAGAGGGGTGTAACACTCATCAGATAAAATACTTAGTCTATACTACACATGAAATTCTTAATTAGCTGGTAAACTGAAATAGATGCTCAGGTATTAAAAGCTAGATGGATGGAGTCTATTGTTATTTTTAATTCTACATATTCAGGATTTTTATTTTGTTTTCTCTGTTCGTATTATTTGCATCATTACCAAATCATATTTTATTGTAATCGTATCAAAACCGACATAATGTAGCTATTATTTGCTCATTTTTCACGTCTAAACATTTTTATGGTCGTTTTATTTTATTAATTTACTAGCTGCATTACCCGTCTACAGGAGCAGATTCACGGGCAGCATAAGGTTTATTGAGAGTTGGCTTTCATACCGTAAAACAACTCCAAATATGCAGTTACATCTCCCTCTCTCCATCTCTCCCTCTCTCCTCCTCGCTCTCCCTCTCTCTCTCCTTCTCTCCCTCTTTCCCCTCTCTCCGTCTCTCCCCTCTCTCTCTCCCTCCCTCTTCTCCCTCTTTCTCTCCCTCTCTCTCCCCCCTCTCCTCCTCGCTCTCTCTCTCTCTCTCTCTCTCTCTCTCTCTCTCTCTCTCTCCTTCTCTCCCTCTTTCCCCTCTCTCCCTCTCTCCGTCTCTCCCCTCTCTCTCCCTCCCTCTTCCCCCTCTCTCTCCCTCCCTCTTTCTCTCTCCTTCTCCCCTTCTCTCCCTCTTTCCCCTCTCTCCCTCTCTCCGTCTCTCCCCTCTCTCTCTCTCCCTCCCTCTTCCCCCTCTCCCTCTCTCTCTCCCCCCCTCCTCCTCGCTCTCCTTCTCTCCCCCTCTCTCTCCCTCCCTCTTCCCCCTTTCTCTCTCTCCCTCTTTCTCTCCCTCTCTCTCTCCCCCCCTCCTCCTCGCTCTCCCTCTCTCTCCCCTTCTCTCCCTCTCTCTCTCCCTTTCTTCCCTCTCTCTCTCCCTTTCTCTCCTCTCTCTTCTCCCTCTTTCTCTCCCTTTCTATCTCTCTCTCTCCCCCCCTCTCCTCCTCGCTCTCCCTCTTTCCCCTCTCTCCCTCCCTCTTCCCCCTCTCCCTCTCTCTCCCCCCTCTCCTCCTCGCTCTCTCTCTCTCTCTCTCTCTCTCTCTCTCTCTCTCTCTCTCTCTCTCTCTCTCTCTCTCTCTCTCTCTCTCTCTCTCTCTCTCTCTCTCTCTCTCCCTTTCTCTCTCTCCCTCTCTCTCTCTCCCTCTCCCTCTCTCCCTTAGTTCAATGCAACACATGCGGATGTTATAAGATGGTATCCTAAGATGTTTTAAGATGGTATCCTAAGATGTTATAAGATGGTATCCTAAGATGTTATAAGATGGTATCCTAAGATGTTATAAGATGGTATCCTAAGATGTTATAAGATGGTATCCTAAGATGTTATAAGATAGTATCCTAAGATGTTATAAGATGGTATTCTAAGATGTTATAAGATGGTATCCTAAGATGTTATAAGATGGTATCCTAAGATGTTATAAGATAGTATCCTAAGATGTTATAAGATGGTATCCTAAGATGTTATAAGATGGTATCCTAAGATGTTATAAGATAGTATCCTAAGATGTTATAAGATGGTATTCTAAAATGTTATAAGATGGTATCCTAAGATGTTATAAGATGGTATCCTAAGATGTTATAAGATAGTATCCTAAGATGTTATAAGATAGTATCCTAAGATGTTATAAGATGGTATCCTAAGATGTTATAAGATGGTATCCTAAGATGTTATAAGATGTTATCTTAATGAACACTCAAAATACATTTAGTGTACTATATCTGTTAACATGTACTAATAATTGACCTCTAGCCGTCTCTTTCACATCATAAAAAATAGAAAGTTCATTACCTTAGAAGCAGTCTGTGAGGTATAACTGTTATCAAATATTACATGCACTATATCTTTCTTCTATCTAATGAGGCGCCTGCTGACTTCTCAACACATAGCATCACAGCAACTACCTGACCTAATGGGAATTATTCTACCCTGAGTTTATTATGAATTTATTTATTACTCACTGTAAAGCTAAATATGGGCTCCCCAAACCCTCACGTATTATTAGGGTACACGTGACTAATTCAAGCTGTTATAATAGAAACTTCACATACTACCAAATAGGTACTCCATACTTTTCTTCATAGTTGTTAACTAAATGAATATTTCTATAACTTTGTTAGTACAGCTATCAGCCAATGATGTACAGCTGAGTGATCTACTTTGTCATTCACTACAGTTACTTTTTTAAAATTAGTATTTCTAGGCAAGAGTGAATAACTCTAAAGTCCACTTTAATGCAACTATGTTGTAAAAGAAAGAGCTTTCACATCAATTTTATGGCCACAATTACCAAAAATACGAGGTCATGAAACTGTAAGAACTATGGTCGATGACGAAAAAATCTTTAGTGTAAATTCCTGATCAGTTTAAACAACAGAGTTGGTAAATGGGTAAAGAATAGAATAGAGCAGGATTTGAGCTAGAGAATATATTAATGCAGTTGTATTTACTGTAACTAATATATAGTCTTATTAGTAGAAACAGTTTGTCTTTTCCAAAACTAATGCAATCAGACAGAGGGCATTTCATGACCATGAAATCTGACATCTGGTTGACGATCTCCTGTTTTAGGTCGACACTTAAGCATGAGGAATGCGAGCAAGTCTGTTCCGTACTCCATGAACTCAAATATTGTCATCATAGACCAGCCTACCCATAGTCCAAGAGCTCCCCCTGTGGGTATATCAGCATATAGTGTTATACTAACCAACCATCTCAGGGCTGTCAAACTCTGTTTACAATCAGTTGACATTTCAAATAAAGTGCTCTGTAATAAGTGTAAATTGACAGATCGGCAAATGATGTGTATTCAGAGATGAATGCTAGGAGCAGCCCTTACCTAAGTTAGCAACAAACTCAAACATTGTAACTTTGGGAGACTCCGTTATCTGCGTCATCGACAGCCTCTCATAGTAGATCTGCAGCTGCAGCATGTTTGTTTTAATAAAAGACTCTCTTGGATTCACTGGGTAGTGTTTCTCCAAGGTCGCATTAAGGTAGGGCCAGAAGCCAGCTAGGTCAGACTGTAAGCTATCCTGCACTCAAATATGCAGAAATCAAAAGTGATGTGTGAAATACTATAACAAGCTTTGCAAAGGTCGTGAACTCTCTACTCAAGGCTACAGGGAATAACTATAGCACATATGCCTACGTCACCTATCAGTACTTCACTCATTTATACAAGCTTCTCTCGCTACCTGCCTATTCCTTCTTCTTACATTGTATGTGTATCTTAAAAACGTCTTGTTACTTCTTAAAGTGTTCTGTCATTTACAATAATATTACTCCATGATTATAAAAGCTTTTTAGACCATCATGACTGTAGCTTAACTTCTGAGCACGAAAACAAAAAATTATTTATTCTGACAACACCATATGTAAAGTATTTTTTCTATAACAATTATTATGGACTGCCCAATAAAAGTATAAATATATCTGATAGTTATATATAACATGTACATAAATAAATATATAGTTATATAATATTATAACATACATATATTTTTTATAAACGTTTTACTAATTACTTTAATAAAAATTTTGAGAAAACAAATCAATCGGAATAAAATGATTAAATTAGAATAATAATTTAACACGCAAATGTGTGGGTTGTGCTCACCATAAAGGTTGGAGCTGGCCAGATGGTAGAGGACAACTCCACGTCATAAATATTTTGCCTGTAAAGAGAGATGATGGAAGTAGGATGGCTACAGGTCGTGACTGGTTGCAGCAGGTACTCTTATTTATATCACAGTCAGACTAGAGAAAGTTAGTCTCGTGACAGTTCAACTTATGTAATTGCAGACAGACAAACTGACAAGAAGGTAAACAAACATTATATTAACAACAACTGGCATCCTTCTATCTTGCTCAACCGGTTAGCCTGAGTACTGAGACTTCCTCAAATTTTGACAGTTTAATGTATTACTTACTGACAAGGGTCCTTGCACTCAGTACAGACACTAGCACCAATAGTGTAGTTATAGTAGACCTCATTCATGCAATCTGCAACATTCAGTAGAGATACATGTAGATGAATAAAATGAACAAGCCATTAATGCTTACAATGGTCAAAGTAAGAACAATACATTCTGCTTTTAGCTCCATAAACCTACATCAAGTGGCTGAAAAAGTAGGGGCTGATGCACCCAAGTGGGCAGTGGACTAACATACTCTATGTTCACAAGGGCTTATAAGACACCATCCGTACATGTTAGTTCCAGATGATTGGTTCTGGCTACGGTATACTGCCAGATAATTGGTTCTGGCCATGATATACCACCACAAGATAGGTTCTGGCTATAATATACTACCAGATGATTGGTTCTGGCTATAATATACTACCAGATGATTGGTTCTAGCTATGATAAATTATTCCATTGATTTTGACATAAGCATCGAAAACACCCTAATAAACTTTTGTTAATTACTAAATTTTAAAAACACATATTAAAACAATAGTTGTGGTGAAACAATTCAATATAATTACCAGGTTAGGTATGAACTGAGTATAAGGGTTGTCTGCTTTGTTATCTTTGGAGTTGCCTTCTAATTACAGTTGTCTGCACTTGCTTAATGAAGAGGTATTTGAACACAAGAATGCACATGCCATCTTTGAGATGACTGAAATAAACTGATGCATTCTGTCAAACATAATTCTTTTATTTCCTTAGTTGCAGTTGTACTTTGACTAGATTTGAACAGTATTTAAATAGCCTATCAGTTAATTTGAGAAGGTCATATCACCATAATAATATGTTGGTGATTATGCCCTTGAAATTTTAAATTTAAAAAGTGTATATATAACTCTGACCTGTTTGCTAGTTAGTGCAAATACAATATTGCTTAATGCCACACTGAAAAGTATGACAGTACAGGTTAAGGTAGCTGTATTTGAGAAGTCAGGAAATACTATTTTAAAGCTAAAACTGCAGATGGGGTAGTGCAGAAATTATGTTTGTTGAATGATCTTAGCATAGCTCTATGAAGTGAAGTACTACACCATTGCTTGGATGACATCTCCTGCTGTCAGCAGGAGATGTCATCCAATATGCTGCTGACATCTACTGCTGACTCAATATAGCAATATAATGCCGAGAGGGAACACAGATACCTGATTGAATGCCCTCGAGCTGACAGGGAGTAACCTGCTCATAGAAGGAGTCATCATATGGTATGGAAGACATGAAACAAGTGCAGTTTTGGATTACCTGAAAAACCAGACTACCATAGATTAGTTACAGAAACTAGTAGAGTTATTCGTTTCACTTAGACAAATGTTGGATCTCAGTATAAACTGCTCCTGCTTACCTCTCTTTGAAGGCAAGACTGTTGACAGGCTAGCTTGCTGTATGGGTAACCATAGAGATACTCATAAATAGTAACTGGTGCAGTTGTCTCTTTTTTCAAACAGTCTCCATATCTCCCACCAAGTCTACTGAACTCTGTCTAGCAAAAGTACAGTACAAGTGCATCAATGTGTGTCATAATATGTCGATGTTGGAGCAAAAATGAAGATACTGGAGTAGAAATAATAGAGTTATGTTATAAAAATAGAGTAGAACTAATAGAGTTATGTTATAATAATAGAGTAGAAATAATAGAGCAATGTTATAATAATAGAGTAAAACTAATAGAGCTATGTTATAATAATAGAGTAGAAATAATAGAGTTATGTTATAAAAATAGAGTAGAACTAATAGAGTTATGTTATAATAATAGAGTAGAAATAATAGAGTTATGTTATAAAAATAGAGTAGAACTAATAGAGTTATGTTATAATAATAGAGTAGAAATAATAGAGTTATGCTATAATAATAGAGTAGAACTAATAGAGTTATGTTATAATAATAGAGTAGAACTAATAGAGTTATGTTATAATAATAGAGTAGAACTAATAGAGTTATGTTATAATAATAGAGTAGAAATAATAGAGTTATGTTATAATAATAGAGTAGAACTAATAGAGTTATGTTATAATAATAGAGTAGAACTAATAGAGTTATGTTATAATAATAGAGTAGAACTAATAGAGTTATGTTATAATAATTGAATAGAACTAATAGAGTTATGTTATAATAATAGAGTAGAACTAATAGAGCAATGTTATAATAATAGAGTAGAAATAATAGAGTTATGTTATAAAAATAGAGTAGAACTAATAGAGTTATGATATAATAATAGAGTAGAAATAATAGAATTATGTTATAATAATAGAGTAGAACTAATAGAGCAATGTTATAATAATAGAGTAGAAATAATAGAGTTATGTTATACAAATAGAGTAGAACTAATAGAGCTATGTTATAATAATAGAGTGGAACTAATAGAACAATGTTATAATAATAGAGTAGAACTAATAGAGCTATGTTATAATAATAGAGTAGAAATAATAGAGTTATGTTATAAAAATAGAGTAGAAATAATAGAGTTATGTTATAAAAATAGAGTAAAACTAATAGAGCAATGTTATAATAATAGAGTAGAACTAATAGAGTTATGTTATAATAATAGAGTAGAACTAATAGAGTTATGTTATAATAATAGAGTAAAACTAATAGAGTTATGTTATAATAATAGAGTAGAAATAATAGAGTTATGTTATAAAAATAGAGTAGAACTAATAGAGTTATGTTATAATAATAGAGTAAAATTAACAGAGTTATGTTATAATAATAGAGTAGAACTAATAGAGTTATGTTATAAAAATAGAGTAGAAATAATAGAGTTATGTTATAAAAATAGAGTAGAACTAATAGAGTTATGTTATAATAATAGAGTAAAACTAATAGAGTTATGTTATAATAATAGAGTAGAAATAATAGAGTTATGTTATAAAAATAGAGTAGAACTAATAGAGTTATGTTATAATAATAGAGTAAAATTAACAGAGTTATGTTATAATAATAGAGTAGAACTAATAGAGTTATGTTATAAAAATAGAGTAGAAATAATAGAGTTATGTTATAAAAATAGAGTAGAACTAATAGAGTTATGTTATAATAATAGAGTAGAAATAATAGAGTTATGTTATAATAATAGAGTAGAACTAATAGAGGTATGTTATAATAATAGAGTAGAAATAATAGAGTTATGTTATAAAAATAGAGTAGAACTAATAGAGTTATGTTATAATAATAGAGTAAAATTAACAGAGTTATGTTATAATAATAGAGTAGAACTAATAGAGTTATGTTATAAAAATAGAGTAGAAATAATAGAGTTATGTTATAAAAATAGAGTAGAACTAATAGAGTTATGTTATAATAATAGAGTAGAACTAATAGAGTTATGTTATAATGATAGAGTAAAATTAACAGAGTTATGTTATAATAATAGAGTAGAACTAATAGAGTTATGTTATAATAGTAGAACAGAACTAATAGACCTATGTTATAATATAGTAGAATCAATAGAGCTATGTTTTAATATTAGAGAATAACTAATAGAGGTAGGTTATGATAGCAGAGTAGAATATATACAGCTATGCTATAATGATGTTGCTGTTCAAGTATCTTTTAGAAAAATCTCACCTTTTTAATTCTCAGTGCTGTATCTGTGTTGGGAGAGACTAGTACCCCCCCGGAAGCAGGAAAAGGTGCCTCCGTACGATCATGTACCAGGACCTTAATGCCTGCTGAATCGGTAAGGAAGGGAAGATATTCATATTGCTCTATATTGAGCCACAACCAAAGGCCTGCAATGTTAAGTGAATTGATACACATGTTTATGTACTTGTTTCAGACTAGTTAAAGAGTGTTCTTTATTCAATTCTACAACAATAGCAGTTGCATCAAATTCAATGTTAGACCTTATTCCAACTGAACTGACAGTAATACAGCGGCAGTTATAATACATGAAAAGAATGCTAAGGTCGGTGACAAAGTTAAAAGTTTACAGGTTCTCAAACATTCAAACATACTATAAAATTACATATCTGATTTTCTGGCGCCCAGCAAAATAAGATATTAGCGTAGATCAAGCTAAATGTTTTTATTAAAATTCATTTCTAAGTCAACTGTTGCAGACTGTTCAAAGAGGTAGAAAATTATGCACTTTGCATAGATAACAGCTGAAAACATCAAACATCATTTTTTATGTTTGATCTGCTTGTAACAGTTTAATGTTTTAAGAGTGGTTCTGAGCTAAAATACCTCTGACTTCATATTTTGTCTTTCTTTTTGTAATCATGCATCAACTAGAAAGTTTGGATAGCAATGTTAGAATTATGCGTAATTAATGACTGCAACAGTGACATGACATAATATCTCCATCTTGTCTGATAACCTCTTATAACACAGTTATATAGCAAGTCTATCCTTTATACAGTTATGGCAGCCTCTATGCTGATGTAGTGTCTGACGGCACCGCTTATGAAAAGAACTCACCGTTTTCAGGTCCTGATCTCACAACTTTGTAAGGTTTCTTTAAGCCAAGGTAGTTGAAAGTATAGCAGTTACCATGGACAGCATCAAATATGTGCTCATAATCATTGGATGCATTTTCATACGCAAACTGGGTAAGCATTAACATATTTTCAAACTGGTGCCCAAGACTCCATTTGATATCAAGGTCCTCCATCAGAGAATATTCTAAAAAGATAGTGCTAAAAAATGTAGATGATGTGGGGATGGTTAGCCTAGGTACGTATCAACTTTGAGTTTCATTGATGGTACAGTGTTTGTATTATATACACTATGAAAATAAAACATGGATAAACAGGTAGAAAGGAAACAAAAATATGACTAAAAGATATGGAAACGAGAAGCAAAAAGAGATACACATATAAAACAATGACACAAAGTTAAAGGTTTCACACTGTGGACAAAGCTGACCAATCAAAGCTTACTTACCGTATGCAAGAGTGCGTGCAAGCTCATATCTTGCAGACGTTCTGTCGGTGCTATTTTCAGCGTAAGATATGAGTGCTGCTAATTCTTCTGTAATGGCAGAAGCTCTAACCATGTTGTTGTTGCATAGAGTCACAGCTACAACATGTACCGATAGGGTCACATCTATGTTATGATTGGAGAAGATGACTCCTACCAAATAAATAGTAAGAGTTATGACTACAATATAAACAGTGAGTGTTATGACTACAATATAAACGGTGAGAGTTATGACTGCAATATAAACAGTAACAGTTATGACTACAATATAAACACTAAGAGTTACGAATATGATATAAACAGTGAGAGTTATGACTATACTATAAACAGTAGCAGTTATGACTACAATATAAACAGTAAGAGTTATGACTGCAATATAAACGGTGAGAGTTATGACTGCAATATAAACAGTAACAGTTATGACTACAATATAAACAGTAAGAGTTATGACTACAATATAAACAGTAAGAGTTAAGACTACACTATAAACAGTGAGAGTTATGGCTACAATATAAACAGTGAGAGTTATGACTGCAATATAAGCAGTGAGAGTTATGACTACAATAAAAACGGTGAGAGTTATGACTGCAATATAAACAGTGAGAGTTATGACTACAATATAAACAGTAAGAATTATGACTACACTATAAACAGTAAGAGTTTTGGCTACAATATAAACAGTGAGAGTTATGACTGCAATATAAGTAGTGAGAGTTATGACTACAATAAAAACGGTGAGAGTTATGACTGCAGTATAAACAGTGAGAGTTATGACTACAATATAAACAGTGAGTGTTATGACTACAATATAAACGATGAGAGTTATGACTGCAATATAAACAGTACCAGTTATGACTACAAAA